>NC_090932.1:425602519-425902519 GCF_040938575.1 Ambystoma mexicanum | reverse complement strand
ATCGCGGTGTCCACAAATGTTCGTACATAAAGAAAATGGGGGTGTCCTGAGGACGCTGTTTGTATTGTCCTCTGGCAAGTTGAATGTGTCCTAGGACCTTCCCCCTGTCCGCGGACATAACAATGGTTGCAATGTTTGCATCTATGGGTGTGATATGCTGGGGTGGTTGTGGCCAGGGTATAGAATGTTGGGTGCATGGCCATTTGTCCATGCACCCAAGAGTGTATGCCCTGGCCACAACCACCCCAGCATATCACACCCATAGTGGCTTTTAACTTTGGGTCAAAAACTAATTTATAAGGAACAATGTTATAAGCTTGTATGGGTGTGATATGCTGCGATGGTTGTATTTATCTTGTTATACGTACTATTTGGTTTAGTAACGGGAGTCCATGTTTTTCTTGTTCATTTCTGTAATAAAAGAAAATAGCATGTTAGTATTAGTATTTTATAATGACTTATTACATTGTACAATCAACATTTTCTTCTTTTTATTGACCCTCATATTTAGTAGATTACAAACCAGAGTACTGTGCAATGTGCAAAGTTTCTGTGTTTGTTGCTAAAATCATTGGGTCTGTGGGAGAAAAAAAATCCATGTTGGATTAAAAAAAAAAAACCTTTTTCTGTTATGCTACAGTTTATTTATTTGTTTGTTTTCCGCGTTTACTTGTTCTTTCTGCCTAATGCTTTATGCATTGGATTGTGAGCAGTAAGATATTAGGTATTTGTTTGGATATTGTAAAATTTTGGCCCAGTTAGATACTAGTAGGCATATTCTAACTGTTTATGTTTTCATATAATTTCGTGGTATTGATTTATCTGTTTGCATATTTGTAAATTTTGGGACAGTTAGATACCAATTGGCGTATTCTAACTGTCTATTTTTTGCTCTATTTGAGTGGTATTCATTTATCTGATTAGTTGTTGTAGAATCTTTGGGCAGTTAGATAGGTTTTGAAATATTGTGACAGTTTATATTTTTTTACTACAAGTGTACTTAAGGTTTAAGTACAGTTCAGTTATCAAATTTTGGTTTTAAGAACATTAAATCTGCGTTTGTAAGATTAGCTGGTAATCTCTGCTTTTGAGTAACGGTACTATCATTACATTCAAACCATCCACATTTTTTTTTTATATATGCAGTGTAGTGCCCCGAGTTCTTTGTGGCTCCTGCTTGGTAGATTATACCTATTGTTGTGAAGGTTTTCCTACCAAGTGAAATTTGACCATGTGTGAATCCAGTCAGCTTGCAGTTGTTTTTCGTACCATCTGCATTGTAACGTAGAAGCATTAGTATTACGTATTTACTATGTGTTTGTATTAGTAACGTGGAGCGATTATCCGAATTGCAGGTAGAACATAATCTACCGTGGTTTGCATTTTGTACAAGTTGCTGAAATGGAACGGATTCACAATTAGGTATTGATATATAGACAAAGCGCTCATTGGGGATTTGTTCTTGTGTCACATTGTTGCAGAGAGTGCATGTATGTTTCCACATGTATGAATTTATTTTATTTTATTTGATTTATTTGTATTGCGCCGGTAGCTCGCAAGCTTCGGGGCGCAGAGACAGGAACACGAGAGACAAGTGACGGATAACCTACACGAAGCACAAGACAGATATAGAAGATATAGAACTGGGCCAGAAGTAATTATATGTTTTACTTAAAGATGTAAGTTTTCAATTGTTTTCGGAAGCGTTGGTAGTTGGCTTCCATCCTTATCTGGCCCGGGAGGTTGTTCCAGAGGCCTGCTACAGTGACAGAGAAGGATTTGCCCGCTCCGTTTTTGAGTCTGAAAGGGGCTGGCGTAATCAGTCCTTGTTCGGCTGATCTTAGCTCTCTGGAGGGAAGAAATCTGGAAGATTTCATTTATAGGTATGTTTTTGTTTTCCAGTACTAATAGTAAGTACATTAGAAATTCTTGTGGATCTTCCTGTGAGTTTATAGTGAATTTCACGATTCCAGCACAGTAGTCCAATTGTCCTCTTATTCCAAAAACACTATACGTGTTGTCAGGATTGTTTGCTGCATTTCTGTGAAGTACTAACATTTGCAAACACAATGGGTCTGTACTGTGTAAATGTTGTCAACAATTGGTGGTAATTGAAATAGAATATTCATTGCTACATTTGCGTAGCAACTTACACCAACTATATTTGAGAATTTAAATGGTTCAGGTAGTTCTGTATCTAACTGATTTTTTTGGAGTTTGTCTTCCTTCTTTAAAGAAGTACCTGGTTTACTTTCCCTAATTGATTCTTTTTTGCTTGTGGTACTTGATGAAGTTTTAGTTTCTTTTAGTCTCTTTGGAGGATTTGCAGTGACATCCTGTTGCATTTCTGTTTGATTTAGTTTTCTTTTAGAAAATGTTCCTTTTTATGGAACAGGATATGTTTGTAGATGGGGGTGTATAGTGAACAAAGTCTATTGTATTCTAAAATGCAAGGAATATCAGCGTTTACTTTACTTGCATCAAAGTTTATTAGAAATAGACCGTCAATTGTACGTAGGCGTGACAGTGCTACGTAGCTCATGCCTTCTTTAAACACTATGTTACCAATGTCTATCATTGCTTTGTCTAGAGTAAGACCTTGTGATTTATGAATGGTGACTGTGTATGCAAGAGTTAGAGAAAATTGTTCTCTGCGTACATACATGTCTTTGAAGAGAAGGAATCGAGCTGTTGAGCGTCCTATTCTTTTTACTACTGAAAGTTTGTCAAAGAGAATATTGACAAACTGAATTTTGTTGTCACGTGGGTATGTTTGAAAGCCAACAACTGTACCCAGTGCTCCATTAACTAGTCCTTGGTCCACGTCAAGGTTACGTTTAAGCATTACTCTGCAATTTAAGGATCATTTTAATACCTTTTCCAAGCCTGCTGTGTTTGAGATTGATTTTTCTAAACTATTAAGTCTTGCTGTGGCTTGGTCACACATGGGTAGTGTCATTCCATGTACATCTAGTTTGTCTGTGGCGCTAATTTCCATAATTGGTTGCATTTCTTTGCTTAACATTATTTAATTGAATTTGAAACAGCTTGCAAGAGTTGGCATTAAGGCCATACAATTGACATTTTTGTGGGCTAATTGTTCCATAACATCTGTAGCACATGCATTATCACCATAAAGTGCATGAATGTGCCAGGTTTTCAATATTGCTTCTGCTTCTCTAGAAAGTATACCAACTCTGATACTTTTTAAGATGTTGGCATAAGTGAGATCTGCAGATTGGCGCATGTTTTCTGTTAATTCTCTGTATTGGAAATGTTGCCAAAGGTTGACATTTCCAATGCTGCCAACAGTTTTACGGCACAGTTTGTGTCCTAATGTTTTAAAAATAGGCTCACCTTTTACAGGTGTCAATTGAAGAAGATCTCCGAAAACAATGATGTGTTTTCCTGCAAATAGCTCTTCATAGTTTGTTTTGAGTACTTCTTGTAATCTGAGGTGAATCAAAGCCAACATTAGGTTGGACACCATGCTCACTTCATCTATTAGTAGCATTTTCATTTGTTTCAATACTCTGCGTACTTCCATTGCAGCTTCTGCGAAAGTTTGTAATAATCTAACTTGTTTTGGTGTTCTACTGGCAGGAGTAGTAATTGGTGTAAAGTGACACCACCTATGTTGTAGGCAGCTAAACCTGTGGGGGCAGTGACAACAGCTGACAGTTTGTTGTTTGTCAATTGTTGAAGGAACTTACTGATGATTTTGATTAGGAATGTTTTGCCAGAACCAGCTTCACCACTGACATAAAATAGTATAGGTTTGTAATTTTGGCAGGTGCATTCTTTGTTTTCATGTTGCACACCATGTGCAATTTCTTTTGTTATTTCTTGAAAAATGCTACGTTGCTCTTTGTTTAGTTTTGATTGTAGTGTAGTTAAGTCTTCTTTATCTTCATAGTGACACATGGTGTTTTCTACTTCTATCATAGCTAATTCTGCCTCATTTGTTATTAGTGGTTCTTCCAGTGGTTCCTGGCTTCCTGTGACAGAAGGTTGACTACTGTCAGGAGTGTCCTTATCTAGTTGGGCCTGGAGTTCCTCTTCGTGTTGCTGTTCATTGTGCAACATTGTTTCGTACTGTGCAAAGTTTACATCAGTTATACTGCTTTCATTGGCTTTGAAAGCGTCTTCATATGAGTCATAGGTATCTAGTATTTCTTCTTTTCTCCATGGTTTGAAGAGTTGTAGCAGGGACATGTAATATATTTCTTTATGTTGAGGAGTCTTTAATGACAATTTGATATGATTAATTAAATTTGGTTTGGTGAGTTTTACTAAGCTGCCATCACAGTTTGTCACTTTGTATTTATGGTTTTGCTCATCAGTTTTTATATTATTTTTGTATCTGTGGTTTTGGGCTATGTCGTATAGACACATGGTTTCCAAAGTGGTACTCCTGTTTGGGTAGTATGTGTCCAATAAATTGTTTTTTCAAATGTCTTGGCTGTTGGGATCATGTTTGGCTATTGTTTCTATATCTTCGTATGATTTTAGAACTCTTTTTATAGATTTAGCTGGACCAAGACTTAGCCATACTATATTTGCAGATTTACCATACAATGCAGTACCAGTTAATCGATCAGCTGCTTCATAGGATCCACATTCTCTATGGGACAACATTTTTATGCCCAAGCTGTATAATTTCTGAGACACTGTTTTATCTGATGACAGGTCATTCCAGACGTCTTCGAGCTCTGTCTTTTCTGATTTAGTTAAGTATGCTGTGACATATCGTGCAACTGCAGTAGAAATGTCTGCAATGTACTGCACATCTATGTTTGCATTCCACAAGTGGGCAATGATTGCATTGTAATCATTGATATATTTTTCTTCTTCTTTTCTTTTTAAGCAATATGTATTTTTAGGTGACTTACCTTTAACACTATGTCTAACTGAAGACATGAGGTTGTTCACTTGACCTGTATTTGTAACTGGTCTAGGGAAACCAAATCGGCATTTGGTGTAGTATTTCCCTTTGTTTTTGTATTTGCGACAACAATATTTGCCACATTTGTGTCTTTTGAATTGTAAGATTTTTGCATGAAGATCACTATTTGTGGATTCTGATGGAATTTCACAAGTGACATATTTTTCAATAAACTGTAAAACAGTGGCATCACTGTCTTGACCAAATTTAGGAGCATCTTTAATCCATAAAAGCATGTGGATATGTGGCGCTCCTCTGGCCTGGTATTCTTTTCTCCAAAAGAAGTATTGCACTTCTCCAAGGGGAGGAACAGTTTTATTACAAATAAAATGTAGCATAGCAATGAAGCGATGGTGAAAATATCTAGAAACATTAACAGGATCCTGAGAACAAAGTTCTCCAGGTGTTAGTATATCTATGTTTGTTTTGTTTTCGTTTGATAAGCGTAGGAAAGCATGTAAATCTTCCCATGCATATTCTGCGCAACTTAATGTAACAAACCAAGTGGGTGGGCCAAGGTTTCTGATCATACAACGTACATCTCCATGGCGTCAAAACCAGTACTCTTTAGTACCTCGCACATTTGCTAATAGATTTGTAAGATTTGTCTGTAAAACCTCATCTTTTTGTTGAACTTTTTGTAATAATTGTGTGGCTGTCAGATTTTGAAAGTGTGATCCTGATTTTAATATGTGTGCAACTCCGTAACATAAAGTTGCTAGTTCACTTTCAAAGAGTAGGTGGAATATGTATTCCACATTTATGTGGATCTTCAGAATACATTCGTAATGAGCGATATTCTGATGCTGATATTTGAACAGGTCTATCATCGTATCTTCCTCCTTTGCCAGTAGGAAAGAGTAAAGGAAAAGCACGTGCTTCTATACTTTTTTCCCATATGCTGATTGGTGATCCTTTTGTTTGACGCATTTGGTACGTTTCCAGTGCATCTTCTATGGTGTCATTAGAGTGCAATGGGTGAATTGTATAATGGTCTAAAGTGTTTGCTATTGTAGCAGGATCTGGGAGCTCAAATTGACCAGTTTCTTGTGTCTCTTGAATTATTTCAGTTGTATCTTTCAAGTTTTCTTCGATATTAATTTCTTTGTAATAATCATTATTCTCTTTGAGATATTGCAGGGCTTCTCTAACTTTATGTAAATCTACCAGTTGTTGCCAATTTTTTTTGTCTTTTGTAGGTACTCCATTTACCAAGATAATTAAAGATTGTTGCATTGGACTCTGCACTCCTAGAGTGTGCACATTTTCTTTTAGATCTAATGGTAAATACACTACTTTTCCACGAATACCTTTCACTAATTCAGAGGGAGGTAATTTTGCAGTTTTTGGTTGAAGGCGTATTATTGCTTGAAATGGATGAACTGTTTGAATTATGATGCTCTCATATAAATTAAGTTTTTGAAGGAGTTTTGGTAGTGGATGTAATTCCAAGTTATTTGAGATAGCACGTGAAGGAGTTTGGTTGTTGTCAAGTTTGGTAGTGCAGTAACTGAAAAGTATTATGGGGTCAGTTATTTCGTATTTGTTTTCTGCTATAAGGTAGAGAGCTAATTCAAACCATTTAGAGTCTTCATTGTCTTCTATTTTGTATGAAAGGTCTATAGTTTTTGTGTTACTTTTATAACACGTTCTGCGGCAACATACACACACGTGGTTTGGTACTTCAGCTGAAGTGCTTTGAAATTTTAGTATTTCTTTTTTGTATGTGTGTAGTGAAAGGTTGCCATGTGCAGATTTGTTACGAAGTTGGTTGACAGCTATTTCATCTTGTAAGTGGGTTTCATTTCCAAAATATTTTTTCTGTAGATACTCGATTTCTTCTAGTAGGTCTTTTGGTGTACCATGTAGAAGAATGATATTTAAATTGGCTAGTGCTAAAGTTTGCATAATACAGTTTATAAACTAGATTTCTTATACTTGCATGATGTGTTGATATCCTTTTGATATCATGGAAGGTTGGTTTGCAAGTAGCTCCTGATATGCAGGCCAACGAATGTCTTGAAGTCCTGTGTGCTTGCGTACTGGACAAGCATCCATACTTTGCAGTATTTTAATTTTGATTTTGTCTTTGCTTTTCACATATTGATTGAGGAATAGGCGTAAAGATTGGAAACATTTTTGGGAATGTTACACATTGACGTGCATGGCCATGTGTAAATTAGATGTTCTGATTCAGTCGAATGGAGGGGTAAATCTAAGTTTTCAGGGCATATTTTTGTAAGGAGTACTTCTTGTTCCATTATGGTATTATTAACTTGTTCATAACCTCGACCACTGCTATGTATGGCAATTGTATTTGTTTGTACGCTTTTTCATTAAAGTATGGTTCTGTGCTCCACAGATATTTAAGAAGTTATTTTTGTTCACATTTCATTTATTGAGAAGTCTTTTTTGAAGTTTAGTTATTAGTTTTGTTAGTGGTTTAATTCTGTTTAACACAACAATAAATAAGTTTCTTTTGAGAAGAATTGCACTGTCTATCAACGCTTCTAAGATTACTTTCCTACGATAGGTTTGAAGTGTTGAACTTGGTTTCTCTCCTATTTTTATCAGATTTTGAAGGACTTTGTGACAGAACATTTTGGCTAATATACTTTTCTTGGTATGCTTACTTTGTACTATATCAAGATTTATAGAAGACGTTTTATTTGTAGTGATAGTTGATTTTCTGTTAATAGTTTTTTGGGTCGTTTTACTTTGTGATAGAGGAGGCAAAGTTTTTGCACCAGAAACTTCTTCTGTTTCACAACATGACTGTATTAGCTGTTGTGTTTCAACGTTTTTTACAAATTCTGCTATAGATGGGTGTTTATGTTGGAGACTTTTCTTTTCATTTGCTCTACTTCTGCGTCCCTTTCTACGGAGTTGCTTTTTGGTGGGCATTCTGTAGCGTCTTTTGAAAAAAATACAGACGGTATGGGTTGGGGTTTTCTGCAATGCATGCCGGTCAAGTGGCACAGCGAGTAGAGCGCTCGCTTTGACATCAGTGCAGAGCCTGCGAACGCAGGTTCGAATCCCGGCAGCGCCAAACTCAGCGTTTCATCCTTCCGAGGTCGATAAATGAGCACCACACACCGTGGGTAATAATAAGCAGCGCTCAGATACCTGAGGGTTCGTAGCGCTATATAAATGCCAAATTATTATTATTATTTTATTATTATGTGTGTTGTGTGCATGATTGTTTGAGTAAGATGATAAAGATGTATCTAATGGTGTGTGATTGTGAATTGGGATGTTGAACTACCAGGGATGGGTATTCTTCAATTAATGTGTTACTAAACTGGGGTTCAGATGACAGAAAAAAGTAAGCCGGTGGTGTGGAGAAGAATAAATAATATAGGTAAAGCTATACAGTTAAAACTGTTGTTTGTTCTACAACATCTACATTCTAGCGGCTGAGTTGGGTAATTTGTGTGCCGAAAAATAGGAATTTGAGGGCCATGAGGGCCATTCTGACAGGAGATCACTGTTTAAGACGGGGGGATTTTTGGTCAGAATGGTGCAGAATCTCTATTTTTAGGCACAGAAATACCATGAATGCACCGTACAGTGCGTGTGAGTTATAAATCAAATATTATGGTAACAATCTACTTACTTTTTTTTCAAAAATAATATTTATTAATTGGTTTATATAGTAAAGTGTGTACCATTATGTGGACTATTTTCTAACGTTTCCTCTCGTGGGAAATGCTCCTCTAACCAGTCGAGAGTAGTACACATTTCTGTGAGAAAACAAAAAAGTAATATGTTTTTTTTTCTAATATAGAAAGTTTATAAATATATGAGTAAAAAGAAGTGCACTTACTATGTCTGGTGAGATATGTAATCAGTAGTGTATACGTCTGGTCTTGCTGTTGGTTGTGGAGCGTCTGTGAGGTAATTATGGTGGAAGCCACTTTATCTTCTTTTGGTATATTCCATTTTAAAACATATTGTATTTACATGAATGGTTAGTGTGTTACATATATGGGTAACATTTTTTAAGTATTACTACATATACTTTGTATGTGTGCTGCTTTGTGAATTTGTTAAATGTTCCTATGTTATGATATAACTATTACACATACCTCCCCAGAGTTTTTAGGTGGTGGTACTGTTGTCCAAACATGTCTGCGGAACGTCAAATTCAGTAGAAAGGGTTCAGTATGTTCCATATTATATGTACATAAAGTCAAAGTTATTATTGTTAAGTTGCGCTACTAAAAACCTATGAAATTCAGTAAAAAAACGTTGTTAAAGGGACGTTATGGTTAAGTTGCGCTACTAAAAACCTATGAAATTCAGTGAAAAAACGTTGTTAAAGGGACGTTATGGTTCAAAGTAAAACCGAAAAACCCCTGAAATTCAGCAGTTATGGTAAGATAAGCAACCATAACTCGCGCCGCCACCGTGCACTGCTAACACTAACACCCAGGACATCAAAGATGACGTCACAAATGTCATTGATGACATCACTGATGACATCACATGTGCATTTACCTTTCATGAAAAGTCTGTACAAGGGATTCTTAGTGTAATGTTAATAAAAAAAGTGTCAAAGATTATTGGAATAAATATCAAGTGCTAATCAGTGCATTAAGCTATGCATTGATATAAATAGCATTCTATTATTAACTTCAATCCAGTATACTAAGGTACTCATGTAGAAACATAGGCATTGTGTGCAGCATACATGATGGAGGTGCAATATTCATAAGCTTGCCATGTTGAATATTGAAATGATAACTGTTTTCATATTAGAGTTTTGCGTACAGTGAAACTTGTGATAAGTAGGTAATAAAACCCACTTACTACATAATTGCATTATTATACACAAATCACAAAGAGACAAAACCCCATACAAATATGAATATATACAAGGGAATTGAAGTAGGAAAAAGAAACAGCAATAGTAGCAGAAAGTGTTCATAACCTAACTGATTACCTTTATGCAGAGAAATGATTGCTCATGTTGCATGAATGCAACAGCATTTTAACACCAACTAGGCATTTGAGTTCACTTTATACATAAAGTATCTTCACCAGCCCATATATAAATATCAAAAGGAATCAGGATGAGAGATCAACATACAGCTATAATGTTTGCACAGATGATGTTTTAGGTATTTACATAACTTTTGATAAGCACGAAAGTGACACGGACAGGTTTGATATTATACATAGGGAATACAGATGTGTACCAACCTCTGGAACATAGAGGTAAAATTCACAGCAAAATGCACAAAAGAATACGACACTTGAGTGAAACAGAACTTGAGAGAGTGCTGCCCAGGACTACGTTTAGTCCAGGGGTGACTAACAGAAAGTGTACACAGCACTATATATAAAACATACAACATGGGTTAAACAGTTGTGTCACAGATCATTGACACTGTAGTGTTTCGGCCATAGGGGGCTGGATTTGAGCGTCTGGATTCGAGCCCGTTATTATGGTGGCCTTCATCAGGATAGACGGGAAGCGTGGTTCTGTCCGTGAATGTTATCTGTGGGGGAAAGGATGGCTGTCAGGATCTCGGAATTATTTGTTTCTATTTTAAGATTACTGAATAATGGCTGAGTGGTGCCTGAAATATACACATAAGAGTGTATAAAAGTACAGCTTACAGTCAACTGAGAGTTTGCCGGTGTAGCTGTATTTGAGAGTCCCTTGTCATTGCAGGACTGTCATGTGACAAATACACTGAAACGGGTTGACCAGCGGTTCCTGGGTCAGAGGTTTCATCAGGATCCAGAAGGCTTATTATTGGCCTTGGTGGGTCTCAGATCTGTGTGAGGAAAGACAAAATGTCTGTATGTCATAACCCCAAACAGACTGTTGTAGTGACACGTGATTGTGCACTGTGGTCTACACGCAAAACTGGTGCCCTATAACAGGAGGATCAGGGCATAAGTATGGGCGTGATAAAAATATCCAGTGCTCGTGGCACAGAAGGAGGCAGTGTATTATACTTCTAGAGCACATGAGGGTTTTTCTTTTAAAATAAAAAAACGAAAAACGAAAGAACAATTGTCTAAATTAGCACGTGATGGTGTTTTATAGCAATGCTGATGCGCGTGCTGCTGCCCTGGGTGCTCACAAAAGCCTCATGTAATGGTGCTGAGGACGGTGGCTGCACATGCGGTTGGTGCTAAAGTCACAGAACTGAGGGGGCTAGTGATCCAGTGCACCCCCTTGGTGAGCCTCTCTATATTTTAGCAAATAACGTGCAGACCTCTGGTGGTGTGGTCTGCCTCTCGTTATGAGGGCACTTACCGGCATAATAAATCGAACAATCTCGCTGCATACATGGCGTGTGTATAGTAATGGTTGCCGTACTAAGCCACGCCCACGAATACGCGTGGCATATGATCGGAGGTCTCGTGGACCAATGGGATGGAGGGTGTGCGCGTCAGATGAGGTGCGGGCACCCTGTGGAAAGGAAACCGTGCGAGGTTGGCTCAAGTATTCACCAATGGTAGTGGGTAACGAAATGAGGCAGGCCCTAAGCTGACATGGGCCAATCAGGAAGGAGGTGTGTTCGTCAGCCGTAAAAACGAAAGTGAAAGCCGGTTTGATGGGCTCTCAGCTCTGTTAGTGAACACGGCACTGTTTAAGGCTTTTAAAGTATGAACACAAATTTACAGAGTGGGTTAAAACCCTAGCTTCGCTGTTCACCCAAAGCATGTGATCCTAGGCAATTATTTAATCCTACACTGATGTAAGTGTTAAAAAAATGGGGGTGTTATTTTAATTAGTATGAACATGTTTGCAACGTGAAAAGTGCTTTTTCTGTTAACTGTGAGCTAGAAGTGAGATACTGCGTGCTAGCGATTTCCCAGACCCACAGAACAATGTTTCACAATATAAAACAGTTGTGTCCACCATCACATCTTGTAGCGCTGGCTGTGGGCTCAATACGACTACCTAAAGCGCTCTGTGATAGGTGACTTCATAGCGATGCTGCCCCAGATGTATGCCCCCTTGATATAACAAAGCAGTGGGATCTGTCATGGTTCCTTAGGTTTGTAATAAGCTACAGCATCCACAACCACCCTCCTGCTTGAGGATGCATTCCCAAGGTACAGGTTGCTGATGCCTATTGAAGAACCATAGGAGCCACTCTCCATCGTCGGGGTGCCCCATTCATTCACCCTTGTTGAAGCATCCCAAAAGCCATTCTGAAACTTCATGAGACCCCAAGAACAGCTGGGGCTTATTGAATCAGAGGCACCAAATTCCAGAAATTCAGCATCTGACAGCTGCCGGGTGGCACATTCCATTTCCACAGTGTCTGCCAGTTGTGCATTCTCACTGTTGGAGTACCTGGTGTGGCTATAAAATACAAAGAAAATATAGAATCAGAATATGACATATTTTACACAGTGCCAATCACTGTACATATTCAAATACATTTTTAAATGAGTTTTGATGTTTGATACTGTGCTATGTTTCTCATTGACCTTTGGTTAATACAGTAAATGTAGTTTTCAAAATATTCGACATTTCAATCAGTGTGAAAGTATCCCTGCTACACAGCTTATTCAAAATGTTTGATCTTTCACAAATACTCAAATCCCACCGTGCAGGGCCTGCCAAAATTGAGAGTTCACAAAACCTCACATCTTGCGGTGTCAGCATTGTGCAAGACACGGCAGAAGTTACAACTGTATTTTAAAGAGCTATTATGCTGTATTTCTAGCTCACAGTTAACAGATAAAGCGCTGTGCACATTAGCACCAAGCATTCTCTTCATCATGTAAAAGATGAGTCCTAACACTCGGTGCTTCCCTTGCACGCAAAAAATACCCCCAAAAGGGGCATAAGCTTTTTACCACTTTGCTCACACAGAACAATAATGTAAATTTTACTGCTTTGCTCACACCAAACAAATAATATAAATTGTATTGCATACTTGAAAATACAAAATGAATCCAATAGACCCATTAGACAGTAGTTGAAACATTAATTGGCACAGTATTTGGAACTTGAAAGAAGCCAGCTTTTACACTTTTACACATCGCCATTCACCTCTTTGTAATATACAAATACAATTCTTCAGCCGCCGCAATACACAACATATTGCAAAATAAGTGGCTGCATCTTAAGACCAATGTAATACCCTAGCATTGGACCCATTAAAAATCGACATTTCGATCAGTTTGTGTGAAAGAATCCTGGCTACACAGCTTAATCGAAATGTATGATCTTTGAAAAATATTCGAATCCCAAAATGCCTGGCCTGCCAAAATTGTGAGTTCACAAAGCCCTGCATCTTGAGATGTGTCAGTATTGTGTGAGACACGTCATAAGTTAAAACTGTATTTTAAATCGCTAGCATGTGATATCTCACTTCTAGCTCACAGTTAACAGATAAAGTGTTGTGCATATTGCAAAAATATTCACAATATTTGAAATAAGACACCCATTTTTTAACACTTAAATCCGAGTAGGATTAAATAATTTCCCAGGATCACACACTTTGGGTGAACAGCAAAGCCAGGTTTTGAACCCTCTCTGTAAATTTCCCTCATACTTTACAAGCCTTAATATTAAAATTCTGGATTTCAGATTGAAGGCATGCTCAATTTGGAGTTCTCTCAATTAAAGGGAAAGCATGTGTGTACATTTGAAGAAAACGTTCCGCTTAATTTGATTATATCCTTTAAAATGTGCATTGAACCAGTGTTGATTTATAGAGCATGTTTTTTTTCAATTTAATTGACCTTTCTTGTTTTTTTAGAATTGCATATGTGTGATTTGAATTGTTTTAAATCTGGCAATGATTGGCCATCTTATTTTTGTCTGTGCCTTTTCATCACCTATGAGGTATTCTAGCTGACATGAAAATCCACCGGCTAAAAACACAGTAGCGCCTGTGACCAACTTCTTAACACTCAAACATATTTAACCAGGCTGCCTTAAAAAGGGTATGGAAAAATGTCTGTCTGACTACCCTTTGCTGTATCACATGTGTCTTTGCTCTTTACAACAAGTTAATTCTAAATATTTCGGAAGTCAATACACATTTTAAACAAAAGTCCACATTTAATTCAATCCCCAGATTTAATACTTAAAGACAGACACCCCTGATGACTATAGATAAGCATCCCCTGGGTGTATTTTTGGAGCCGATATTTATGCAGCTGGCACTGTACATCACAGAAGGCATGTCATGCAGAGCTAACTCAACAAAATACAGCCCTTCTTATCATCCACCCCCGGGCATCCTATTGCTGAAGCAGCAAAAAGGCACACTATATCACAAATTATGAAATATCTGGCTTCCTGAGTCACTGTCAGAAGCTGCACATAACCGGCTAAAAATACATTAGATGTTTATTCTATTGATAATGTAGAGCAAGGCAGGTACCAGTAGACTGTTGCTTCAGGTTAATCTGAGTGGTTCTATATACAAACCGTTCCAAGATGGTTGCACACCACCATGAACAATGCCCTTCTCATGATGGCCACCGGAAGAGGTGGCTGACCTTCCTTCCCTGCCCAGATGGCTTTGCCTACAATTGTGTATTGAACAAAATGACTATTTAAAGATGCATAAGCAAGGACTGTGCTTCTTACAAACTGGAAAACCGAGAAAAATGTTGCATGTGTCCCATTCTGCAAGGAAGAACACCCGTTCTAAGATTCAAGTCATCTAGGTAATTAGTGTTATGTTGTAAAAACTCGTTATCATGTTGACCACTGTTAGGCGGAAACCTGTGCAGTTCCCTCTGGGACCACTGCAAATGATTTAGGACTACAGGTGTTTGGCGGTGAACCCACTTGGTAGCAGTCTGTACCACACAGATTCACTTGGTAGCTGTGGCTGAGCAGTCAGACTTCCCTCAAGAAGAGTTGAGCAGTATGTGGAGTATACAAGATAGGGCAATTCTTCCCAGCAAGACAAGCAAACACGCAACGAGGCTTAGTGTAAAGATATTAAGATATTTATTTATAACGAAACATCTATGAAAAACACTATGGCACTTTCACGGCAAACAAATCAAACACAATTACTCTACGAAGAAGAAACGATCAATCCCCCTAGCAATATCTCGACAAGTCTAGGTTCTACCGGCACCACTTATTTACAGACAGAGGTGTATACCTCAACCTAGATGGCACTCGAATATTAGTTAGGACGGGAGAGAAAAAGATAGGCAGGTTACGAAATCAACACAGTTCAATACTTCACGGGCAAAAATGTACGGTAAGAAGGCAAGAACCACAATAGATCATAAAGTTCAGAGGCCAGGCCCACTCGGAGAGAGGCAAGGCGCTATGTCCCGAAAAAGTCTCTAGTGGAGATGCATTCAAGTCTTTGTAGCAAATTGTTATCGGCAGATTGAACCAGTTCAGAACAATAAATTAGAAAAGCTTGGAGGCGACCCAACGGAAAGGGGAGGATTAAGACACCTCACTCGAACCGATCGAAAGGGAAGCCAGGCGGACACGGTACCTTGTTGTGGAGGGCAGCTCCGGCGGGGGCAGTTGTTCCTGGTGGTGGATGCACGTCGGGTCTTTGCCAAGAGTAGAGAGGTTCTCGTCGTCGAAGAAAAGTGAAGTCCGGTGCACCACCAGGGAAGAGACCAGCCGCGGAGTGCTCCGTCACAAGGCACCACCTTTTGGTCGCGGTACAGGGGTAGTGGCTATCCGGTTGCCGAGGTGCGCTGCACGGGCAATTCGACCACTGCGTCCTGAGGCGAATAAAAAGCAAAGGGGACTGGTTGTTCCCACTAGTCAGGGGAAGAGACTCTCCGGCAGGGAGATCTCCTCTGTCGTCGGGAAGTGGTGAGTCGGCTCAGCAGGGCTCCACCGGAGGTGTCGTCGTTGCAGGCCGGCTCAGCGTTACCCTCGTCAGATTCTTAGGTCCTGTGGTGACTTCTGAAGATCCAGTCCCAAAAGCCCTGCTTTTATGCAGAAAACCCCCATTCATTCAGCCTAGCTGTCAATCAACACATGCTAAGTGGTGAGCGGGAAGGCTCACCACTTGGGCCAATCACTCCAGAGTGCGACCGGAGTTGGCAAGGCAACTCGGTCCAGGGTGCCTAAACCCCCTCCCACACCCCTGTGGTAACCCAGACAGAATGGCACCACTTTGGAGGGTCTCTGTACAGAGCCTGCCAAAAGTGGAACAAAGGGCTCAACCTTTGGTTTAGGAGTCACAGAGACGAACACAGACGCCATTTTACAAACCGAGTTCTGGCAGAAAATACCATACGATAAACCTATTTAAGATAAGTAGATCAGTGGTACGTTGGAGATTGATACTTTTGCTTGTTAATCTCTAACAATGGGACGAATCCCATAGGGTTAAGTTCGGGGTCGAACATAACAAGTAGTTTCCACTGCCACCAGCCAAAACTCGACGAGGTGGGACGGGACAGTGCCCCCTCGAGTAACAGATCCAGGAGTAATCGAATTACCCCTACTAGTACGTCCACAATAAGATGGTTTGTACTAGTCCTGTTAGTAAATTTAGGTCTAGTAAAGCCGATGGTGACTTTACATGCCCGGGGAGACAGTAGTCAGTCCCCGGGTATGGAGTCTATGGTGGGGGTCCGCTAGGACGCCCCAGTGCTACGGCACATAGGGTGCGGTGTAACACACATAGAAAAACATATGAGACCCTATGGAGTAAAAGACCCCATAGCCCATAGAACACATTGACATTCAAAGGAATTACACACATACATGTCCAAGAGTGGGAGGAAAAGAGTCTCACTCTTGGCAGGATGGAAAAAATCAAACTCCCGAAATCCAGCAAAGCTGCTGGGGGACTCACTAGGTTTGGAAATTCAGCCTAAACAGAGAATTCTCCCTAACAACCACGTTATCACATACTCTACGTTCTATTTTTGATAATGGTTTTGGTAACTGGTCGCACAGCACTTTGCAAAAGTGTTGTTGTCCAAGGTGTTGTGGCTTAAACAACCCTCGCTGCATCCTTGAGCACAGCAGTCTTACCACCCTATTCAGGTGAATCCTCTCACATGAGCACTGCTGGGCGAAGGGGTATTTAATGTATTAATACTTTTCCCTCTCTCATTCCTCTTGTGCAGATCTTTGCCCTATGAAGACCTGCTTGCCTGCATCCTGGTTACGGTTGCGCAGGATATCCTGTATTTATACTTGGGGAAAGGTCTTAAGGGAGACGGGTTCTGGTCACAATTCATTACCGGATCCTTCTTCCATTCTACCTCTCTTACGTGTGCTTGCTTCATGGTTCCCGAGTGCTGGGTGTGTCTCGATTTGTGACCGATTGTAAGACCCGTACACTCTCCCGAACCATGGAGACCATGACTAAAGATATGGAAGCCTCATTACAAAAATTGCAAGCCAAGGTTAACGCGTCAAGACCGGAAAATGCCGTATTGTTTCAGACCTTGACTGTTCTACAAACCAAGGGAGAGGCTATGTCCGGTAAAAGCCCAGTCGCAGGGAGTCCTTGGGGTTTGGGGTTGGAAGTACAGTTCTTACTGGTACACAAACTTCATCTGGTTCCACCCGTCAAGTCTTGACTCCTGATACTCTGTCACCCCCTGGGTAGGTCCTAACATTCCTGCACCCCCAATGCCTAATAAAAACGGTGGTGACCCCACGGATTTTAAAGCTTTTATTACCCAATGCTGTATCCATTTTCAGAAAAGACCACAGCTGTATGCATCTGTTCAACCTAAAAATCTTGTTTTTTTGCTAATCTTCACAAGACGGCTTTAGCTTGTGTAACCCTTTACATAAATGCCAATGATCCCATTTTAAGCCAATGCGATACGTTCTATCAGGCCTTTCAAGCAATGTTCAGTAAGCAATATGCTGCCCAGTCAATCCTCAATGAGTTCATAGATCTCTGTCAAGGAGAAAGAGATCTGTAGGCTTATATATCCCAATTTTGGAATCTGACTCTCAAACAACCTTGCCAAAGGATGTGCAATAAACTGTCTTTCAAAGAGTGTTATGAGACAAGTTAAAATATGCATTAAGCCAAGTGGTGACTCCCCCAACAGCCTTCCAGGACTGTGTAACATTAGTGGTGAGATTGGATCAACGATGGCAGGAGAGAAGACAAATGGAGTGGAGGAGAACACCTTATGTCCAGGAAAGACAAACAGGATTGTGAGAAACCAGAGGGTGTCTCACCCGCTAGTCCTCGGGGATCTCTCTCTCAGGTGGCCAGGGCACAACCATCACCTTTGGGCCAGACCCTGGGGATGGACCAGTGCAAGAGGATCACATGGGTGAGGGGTCTTTGGGGAGTGAGGCCGCTGATGGTGAGATGCGGTATTCCGCCTATTTTTTTTATCCAATCCATCCTATATTTTAGGATACTCCGAGGTCCCAACCCCCCCTTTATACCAAACACTGGGCTGAGGAAGAGGGTGACTGAGACTACCAACATTAACTTTCCCACATTTTACTGGACATGTCCCACTAATCGGGTCAGGCAAAGTCTGGCACTTGACTTAAGTGCATACACCTGATACCAATTAGCTCTCCTCACATGAATAAAAGGCAGAACCCAAAGACACACTCTGGGCAAGATGGAACCCGAGTACGAGCATGGCTTCCAGGCAAAGGCACACCTATTGGAGCAGAGCGATGGAACAAGGCACAAGAGCAGCGGGTCAAGAGCCTCAGGAGTTACTTAGCGAATGTTGCTGCCTCTGACAGGCCATGGAAGACATGTGGAGAAGGCCAGATCTCACAAGTGAAGACTGCATTGTGTTCCAAGAACGCCAATGAACCTCTCGGGTGAACGGCAGAGTTGGGGCGGTGAGGCCAAGCATGTGGTACTAACCTTGACTCATGAATTGGGAATCGCAAAACCAAGAAAAGACGCACACAGCCGGTGATTTGGCAAGCAACCTGAAAGACGGGTGTGTGTTAAAGTTTGAAGTGGCAACATTTTATCACAAGTAAAGGCTGCACACATGTGAATGAGACACGATGAAAGGCAGACATGTGAAAGAACTTTGAAGAAAAGATAGCTGTGAAATCAGTGATAATAAGTAACGGAGTGGTCCAGTGAAAGGGAGAAGCCCACTCGAAAGTCTCTGTGAAAAGTACATTGTTTGAAGTGATAAAGTGAATGAACAGCAAAAGTGAAATGAAGAAGTTTAACTGCTAGAGAAGTGGAGAGTGAAATTTGAACTGTAAACTTTGAGTTGATGTGGTCCTGCAGTAGTCTATAAAGAGAGCCACGCACAATCGAAAGCCTTCAACATCTGAAAGTGGTCCGAGCCGGACAGAGGGCGACCCGAAGTGAAATAAGCTTGGGGAAGAGAGCCCCCTTGCAAGTTTGTGTTGAACTGCATGGTGAGAGGTCTGAGCCGGACAGAGGGGGACCAACGAGAACTGTATTGTGAGAGATATGACCCCGACAGAGGGGGACCTTTTTGAACTTTTTGGTTGAAACATTATTTTGGAAGTCAAGAAAAGAGACTTTAATGTGGAAGGCCAGACAGGCCGCAATCCAACTGTTAATTGTGTTGGAAACCAAGCCAGAGTGTGTCATCCTAGCTAGCCTTACTCCGTGAGGTCTAACGTGGGGAGGAGAGCTGGTTCAACCACATTTATTCATTTAAACACCGATTTTTATTTTTGCATACATTTCTCCTTTTTACACTTTTTTGTATAAGAGATAGGGCAGGCATTAGGTTTTTTTTTAGCATAGGCCATTTTGATTTGACGGACTCCACAAGGACTGCGCTATTTATTATTTGATGGTCGAGACCACATCCATCTTAGTTATATGGCAAAGTAGGAGTTTCTCCAACCCCAACAATTTCAATAAAGGTTTTACAAATTGTACCCATTGTGTCAGTGTCATACTTGTGATACTATGCCTCCTCAAGAGGATACATTCCCTCTAATGGTGAACCCAAGCAATTGGCTAGTACCAGAAGGCCAGTGACACCGGAATAACGAGTATGGAGAAGAAAGAGAAATCTGTGTTTCTATTGTGGGAATCCAGGTCACCCAGTAAGATCCTGTCCCAAGAGACACTCATCCACAGCAAAAAACGACAACACTCATCAAATAGAAGGGAGAAATTGATGAGTGGGCTTGATTACTCCCCTAACATCCCTTGCCTCACCATGAAACGAGAAAACCAACATATAGTCATCCTGCTAACCCCAAGGAATGTTTGCAGTGACTGGGATGACATGCAAGCCATGCTTGACACGGATCCACAGGCAACTGTATTTATGAGTTGATTGTGAAAAAGATACGTATTCCATGAATGACCAAGGAAAAGAGCAAGAATAACATATCCGTTGATGGCTCTGATTTAATTTCTGGACCATTCACGAAACACACCATTCCACTAACTATGGTCTGTTCCCTGAGACATCAAGAGACCATTTGTTTTGGTGTTATAGTGGCCTCCCATTTTCAGGTGATACTAGGAATCCTGTGGCTTACTTACAACAATCCTTTTATAGATTGGAAACAAAGAAGACTGGTGTTTTCTGGGGACAACTGTCCTTTAACTTGTTGAGTGTCGACCACAAATCCATCTAGGCCAACCGCGTTGGATCCTTGTATAGTGGTAACCAATCTACAGACTCCCTTTGGAGTACGGTGATTGGTTTGACGTATTTGATCCTTTAGAAGCCAATAAACACCCACCACATAGACCCAATAATTGCCAGATGAAATTGATTCCACGAGCACAGATGAGGACTTACGTTCCTAACGGAAAAAGAAAACATCATCTTGAAGATTTGCATAGAAGAAAACTTTGTGAAAGTATTCATAAGACATTAATCCTCATCTGCTGGGGCCCCAATCTTTTTTATCCCTAAAAAAAGATTAAACCAAATTGAGGCCTTGCATTGACTATCGGCAGCTCAATGATATTAACATAAAGAACAGATACCTGTTGCTGCTCATACAAGTCCTCTTGGGTCAAGCTGCTCATAGTACCATTTATACTAAACACAACTAAAAAGATGGCTATACTTTAGTGGGAATCGCCTCTGGTGATGAATGGAAGATGGCGTTTTGTGCCCTTCGGATTATTTAATCCCCTGCAGCTTTTCAATTCTTCCTGAATTATGTGTTCCGGGACATGCTGGATGTCTATGTTGTGATAAATGTGGGCGATATCCTGGTTTACTCATCCACCTTACAAGAACACGTCATCTGTGTACGGGAAGTACTACCTGGCTTATGAAAGAACCAGCTATACACCACGATATCCAAATGCCTCTTTCATCAAGAGAGAGTAGCAAATTTGGGTTACATATTATCACCCAACAAGATTGAAATGTACCCCAAGAAAATCGATGCTATACCTGAATGGCATGTTCCAATGACTGTAAGAGAATTACAAAGGTTGACTGGAGTCTCAAATTTCAATTTTCTTTTCATTCCCCATTATTCACATATCTTGTTGCCCATGACTTCTCTTTTAAGAAAAGGACTTTGTTTCTTGGGTACTGGAATCCCATTGGTAACAATCGACCATCTCAAAATCAGGTTTACTACATCCCTACTTTTGAAACTACCATATCCTGATTTGCAGTATACAGTAGAAGCAGATGCAACAGATCACGCTATAGGTGCTATATCAAACAGATCCTCAGTCTAAAGCGAATCATCCTGTTGCCTGTCACTCTAGAAACTTAATGCAGCAGAACAAAATGACTGCATTTTTATAAAGAACCCTTGGCCATAAAGGAAGCGTTCACCACTTGGCAACATCACCTAGAGGGAGCCAAACATCCAGTGCTGGTCAACGCGATCACAGAAACCTGGAGTTCTTATGCACAGCACAAGCAATCAATCAAAGACATAACAGGTGGATTCATTTCTCCTCTCGTTTCAATTTTCATGTAACGTATACACCAGGATCACAAAACACCAAGCAGATGCACTGTTCTGAAGAGATATTATGCTTTCTGATGTAGAGGAAGGAGTACATTTTCTAGCTCCCCACCAAATCCTATCCATGCTCCATACTGAGTTAGACGGATATGAAGATTTGCTAAGAATCAGTTACACTGATGTCGAGAGAATCCTTCTTGAAGCAAGATGTCTCCCATCATGAACACCAAGGGTTTCTATTTTATGGCAATCAATTGTGGTTTCCTACTAAGGAATCTCAAACCTTCATGTTACGTTGTTGTCATGATGAATTAGGAGCAGGACACTGCAGGATCCTAAAGACACCGAAAAAAATGGAACAATATGTTCGGTGTGAAACTTGGCTGAAGGATGTGAGAGACGATGTTTAAGGTTGTGGCATATGTTCCAGATCCAAAGTTAATCTTGAAAAGATGTTAGGGCTGTAACAACCTATACCTCTATCTAGTGCACCTTGGAGAAACATCTCTATGGATTTCATCACAGATCTCCCTTCGATACAAGGACAGACCGTCATATTAACCATTGTAGACTCATTCACAAAAATGGCTCACTTTGTTTCCCTAAACTACCATCAGCTCCTGTGTTAGCACAGGTATTTCTACAATATGTATTTCGGCTACATGGACTCTCAGAAGCTATTGTCATGAATAGAGGTACCCAGTGTGTATCAGGTTTTTGGGAAGAAGTCAGCAAGGCAATGGGTATAGAACTAAGATACTCCACTGCTTATCATCCACAAAGCGATGGCCAAACCAATCGTTTAAACCAGGTGATAAATCAATATTGCTAATGCTTTTCCAATGAATGTAAAGAGAATTGGGTGACCCTTCTGCCCATGGTGCAGTATGTTCATGATGACTCACATCATACCTCCCTGTCAGACCGCCTTTCTATGTGTCCTACAGGTTCCACTCGGTTTCCTTTTTGCCCTCTCACATGAGAAGTTCACAGATCATTGCTGCTATAGGTAGGATCAGGTCTCTTGAGCGGGGATATCAGAAAACTATGTTTTAACTCAAACATGCCCAAGAACATGCCCGACTGCCTATCTGCCATTTAGGATTGGTGTGCTGCCAATGATCTCTGCATGAATGCCAGCAAGACAGAGATCCTCCTCATCGGCACACCTTCACCCTTCTTTCCTGTCACTCTCTGGCCGGCCTAACTTGGCCCTCCTCCTATGCCCAGCTGTGAGGCCAAGAACCTCAGGTTAATCTTTGACTCCACACGTTCCTTATCTGCCCACATCTGTGATGTTTCAAAAAAGTCAAACTTCCTACTGCACCTCCTCAAAGGTATTCTGCCTTTCCTCTCCTTCCCCTAGAAGCTCACTGTCTCTCAAGCCCTGGTTCTATCAAGGTTGAACTACTGCAAGAGTCTTTTTCTAAATCTACCTGCCTCTACTCTCCGCCCTTTGCAACTTATCCAGAATAGGACTGCGAGACTTGTCCGTGGCCTCAAGCCCTGCGATCGTATCTCTCCAGCCCTGAATTCTCTTAATTGGCTCCCAGTGGCTGCAAGAATTAAATTCAAGACCCTTTGCATTGTCCACAAGGCTATCTGGGGCCTGGGTACAAAATACCTTCAGCTGTCCCTCTGTAAATACCTTCGCTCCGGAGCCCTTCACTCCTCCACCTCTAACTCTCTCAGGGTCAGTCATTTTTCTAAGAAATGAGCTGGGGGTAGATCTTTGTCTTCGGCTGGGGCCTCCCTCTGGAACAGCCTCCCTGCCACTCTGAAACTTGAGGAGAACCATCTCTGGTTCCGGAGGCACCTCAAGACCTTCCTCTTTGCTTCTGCCTTCGCTCCTCCTCTCCCCTGCTGATTTGTTCTGTCTCGGCATCGTGCACCTGGTCTCCCTCTGTCTTTAGGGCCAAGGTACCTGCTCACCCTGCCACCCACCCACACTGCCTCCGGGCAATCCCTTGCACTGGGGTCTGTATCTGTAACCCGACAGCCCCACCACCCCCCATTTTCTTTTTCTGCACTTATTCAAACACACCCTGTCTGTTGCCTTATTCCTAGCACTTCCCACTTACTGGCTGCACTTCCACGGTTTGTTGCTTTTTGTTATTTTTTTTTATTCATGTTTTAATTACTTATTTTTATTTTTGCTCAGCACTTTCCACCTATCCCCCCTCTCCCATGCACTTGCGAGTTCTCAATGTCACTGGGCCTAGTAAGATCGTTGTTTTTGTTCTCCCTTGTTCCCCTCCCATGCCTCGTTGCGCTCTGAAACACTTGTGTACGAGCGCAATACAAATAAAATATCAATATCCATATCAATAACAGACCAAGAAAAACACAGATCGGACACGCCAACTGGGCCCCTCTATAAGATTAACAATCAAGTCTGGCTGTCAACCCATAATATTCACATACCTGCATGTCATCGAAAATGGAAACCCAAATACATCGGACCATTTAGCATCAAAAAGGTAATCAATCTGGTGGCTATGAAACTCACGCTGCCATCCAGTTATAGGATACATCCGGTACTCCATGTGTCCCTTTTGAAACCTGTATCTCAGTCTGTCAAATACAGGAATCGACATTTGCAGCAACCACCACCAGTAGCTTCCCAGGATAAATACAAGGTTGAGAAGATTGTGGATTCTCTTTATTGGAGAAAGATGGTGCAATTACTTAATTGACTGGGTAAGGAACGGCGCTGAGGATTCGACTTTGGTCTTGTAAAGGGACATGTTCACACTCAAGATAGTCAGACAATTGCATAAGCTCCATCCTGTAAAACCTGGGGGATGCCATGTATTTCCATGCATGAGGGAAAAGTCCTGCAAGGGGGAGTAATGTCAGGAATATGGTTCCTGACACCAGACTAGCCACTCGCACCAGTAGACTGTTGCCAGCGTGTTTTTGGCAACCACGCTGGACCCATAGATATGGTCCATGTTAATCTGAGTGGTTCTGTATACACACCATTCCAGGATAGCGGTACACAAACACGAACAGTGCCCTTTTAATGATGGCCGCCGCAAGAGGCTGTTGTTTCTGGAACAAATGACCAGGGATTCTGGCCTCTCCCATGATGACTTGAATATCTAGCATACTCGCCCTTTACCCAGTGGGTAAAAGTCCCAGCAAACCCCACAGGACATTGGACTAGTGCCATTTACAGCCTTGCTTCAGCAAGGTGCCTGCCAGGTAACATACCAAGAATGGACGAAATAAGTACCTGTGGTTTTCCTACTCTGGAAGATATTTCCCTGAATTAAAAAGTCCATGCTTCCCAAAAATCTTAGAACTTTGCTTAATGTAAAAGCTGTAGTCCAGAGCCCACCCCATCCCCCAATAGTGATGCCTTGACACTTGTTACATACAAAGACCCTTAGCTTTTGTGAGTTGGTCCACGTGTGTGCATATTTCAAATAGCATTTGTTTGTGAGCACAACATGTGTGAATCATACAACTTAATCCTGCCACTGCTTTTTTCTTCAGCTTTGGATTTCATCCTATTCACTGTCATGCGTGTCCATTATCTAAAAGGAACATGATGATAGATAACACAACTTCACTGAAATATTTCCTAACTGTTGTCCGTTACTGTTGGGTGCAGAGATGAGCCTGAAGTGCAATGTGGATGCTCTGCACGTGTACTACCACTACCCTGGGCCCCATTTACTCAATTGTCCTGATGAGACATGGGTTACATCTTGTTGACAGACTTCGTTTCTGAGGGCCTCACTGCCTATTCCTGCGTCTGTGTGTGCAATGCCTGCCTTCCTATTATCTTAAATGACACTTGCAGGGTTCTCATTTTTCCTCACATCATTCATTGACTCATCTTCAGCCATACCCTCAGATAGGTTGGTTTACCGGTATCAGCACTTCCTACATAAGGGCTATTTTCCGAATTTCCCCTCCTTCTGTTTCTGCATCTGCTGATGCCTTTTCCAAACACCTGTTGCTTCCTCCAGGAGGTACCAACTTTACATTATTAAAGAATGGAAATAATAAAATCAAGCAGACTCACACGTAGCACATGAAGCTAAAAATATAATGACTACCTTCACAGTCACCTGGTGCCTGAATATGCCTGTTGTGCTCAATGTCTCCTGTTGAAAGAGATTTTAGTTTGTATATCAGCCTCTCTTCACCAAATAGGTGAGAAGTCCAAAATTACATGAAATTCACTAGAAAACATGTACCGTAATAACGTATAATGCTTGTTTTGACTCTCCTTTGAAGTTGATAGTTATCACTGCAAGATGACAATGGCAGGGTGGGTATATCATGTTTTATGCTTTTCCTGAGGGTAATGCTGAGGGCCTTGTGTGATCAAGTTACCTTATTGGCCTTACTGGTGAATGGGAGTGGGTGTTACCACAAGACACATGATTCTTAGTCGAGGGGGGTGTGTGGAGAACCACTGAGCTACCCCACCATACGACGTGTAGGAGGAAGGGGCATATCATATCCTATCATTATCATATCATATCACATTCCAACCCTAGAAGCTCCAGTTCATTTTTGAAATCCGAATATGGTGGACATTCCAGAAGGGCTGTTAGAACCTGCACACCTCCCTGTTTCTTGTGAGGGTGCAGAAATCCCATCCCATATTGTGGAGCAAGCTTTCAGACAGCCACAGCACTGAATCACAGGGGATGGAGTTGGACTGAACTAAGACAGAAAGTGGGAGCAGTTAACAAATCATCCTACAAGGTCTCCACACACAAACAACTAATTCCTGTTAAGCTGAAGAAGTTCTCTGCTTGGGCATGGATAGATTGTGGCAAGTAAAGGGAGGATGGCCCATGGAGAAGTATTAACAACCGAAGTTCTACATCAAAAATGTATGGCATAGCCTATCAACCAATCACCATACCAATTTCAGAGGGAGACACACCTGAGCTGCTTTGAGGCAAAATGATGCTGGAAGGCGGATCAGGGCCCAATGAAAGGAAAGACCTGTGGTAGGATGCAGTGTGAGGTTATAGATGGAGCTCATTTGGTGACAGCCTCAGAGGAGAGCAAAAGCAGTTGGGAGCTATCAAGAGAAAGACCATGAATCCTGGGTAGAGAGAGAGCCGGGGTGGTAGGTGGTCGAGAGAACCAGGGGCCTGGGGAGAGACAGTCCTAGGAATCTGGGAAGAGAAAGACACCTGAAGCTATTGAGTGAGAGAGACCCAGGAAACTGGTGGGTGAGAGAGGGGGAGACAGGAGGAGAGAGGGAGAGAGAGAGAGACAGAGAGAGAGAGAGAGAGAGAGAGAGAGGGAGAGGGAGAGGGCGAGGGCGAGGGAGAGGGCGAGGGCGAGGGCGGGAGAGAGAGAGAGAGACTGACTCTTGAGTCTGGAGTGAGAGAGCACGAGAATGTGGGTACAGACACAGACGAGAATGGAGTGATGGAGACTCAGGAGGTTGGGGGGAGAGAAAACCAGAAGTCTGGGGAGAGAAACGCAGAATGATTGGTAGAGAGAGACAGAGAGAGAGCGAGAGAGAGACTTAAGAGGATGAGAATAGAAGGACCTAGGAAGTTGGGATAGACCCATGAGGTGGGGAGAAATAGAAAGAGGAGGATGGGAGTGTAGGACCCGTAAAGTTAGAATAGAGAGATTGAGAAGTTACCTCTGGATACATAGGTGTTTAAGGAGGAGGAGCTAAAAAAGGTTAAGGAGGCAGTGGTGAAAAAAGTTGAAGATGAGGTATTGAGAGAAGTTAAGAAGTAAATGGTGAGAGAATAGAATGATGAGAAATTGATAAGAACTACAAAGGAGTGGATTAAGAACCACACACTTAATATAAAGGTGCCTGTGGAGAAATTATCAAAATAGATGGTGCTGAACATTGATGGACGAATTAAGGGTGATCAGAGTGGAGAGTTGAAGTAGAGAATTCCTAGGGGTAGGGGAGAGGAGAGTAGAGGTGAGAAGAGAAAAGGATGTTCAGGCGGAGAATAGAAAAGCCAAATGAGGAGAATGAAGGAAGATGCAAGGGGAAGCCTGAGATGGGTGGAGGAACACGCCTAGGGTGAAGCTCAGAAGAGGTGCAGGAGACACACAAGGTGTGAGAGAAAGAGAGGGAAGGAGTAAGAGAAGGTTCCCCAGTATGAGATTCTGGTGGCAGGATGTAGTAGGAAAGATAGTTGATACTGGGAGGTTGTAGAGCAAATATACTGACTGGGAGAGATTGTGAAAGGTACAGAGGGCACCTTATGTAGACCAGAGTATGGCCTCCATTCACCCCAAGAGCTTTCATTGGGGTCAGCTTCAATGCAACATCAATTGCCATATCAACTGTCTTTTTCTAATTCAGATTTGAGATCCCACATCCTCAAGCTGCAATAGGACATCATCAAGGAAGCCACTAACAGCAGATCCTTGTTGTATAAACAGAAATATCAAGAAGAACAATGAGATTAGTTTCCCTTGGAATCTCTCTTGGAGTTGTTTGAACACTGAGCACATACCTCGACACCTATGTTTGTTATGCAAAGTCACTTGGAAGGACTATAACCCCGCCTGAATGAGAAATGAAAGAACGTTTATCTTCCTGATCAAGTGTGAATTTATTTTATGCAAATCCCTTGCCCTCGGGTTATGGTTTAATGTTGGTCTTCACGATTAAGTTTCCTGCCTGGTTCTATGGGCTGCCCCTGGAGGGGGTGGGGCATAAAGCTCTGTGTGCCAATCCGAGCCAGTGCATGTTGCACCCTGGGGTGGTATGCGGAAGATTCCATGTTTATCCTTCCTGCGCCCTCATCTCATTGTCGTGGACAATCACAGTGCCTCATTATGGGGTACTTTTGAGGTGCTTAATGCACCATAGTCACAAGCCAGTTGAGGCAGGCCAGTTCTAAAAACCTTGAACCTCCTCAAAACCCTAGAAAGACAATGTAGAAAGGTGATACGGCTCCTCTTCCCTATCTAAGAGTCCCTAATGCTCTCAGGCATGTCATTTGGGGGGTCACGCCTGCAAGCTCCGAGGTCTCCCTTGTTACGAATGCGTCTCCCTTGCTGCCCCTAAACAAATAAAAATAAAAAAAGAATTTTGAGCAGTGACCCTAAATGAGGAAAAATAGGAATAACAAATAATTTGTCGTTCTGGAATTTTATACAATAATTGCTAGACTGAATAAAGGTTTATTTCAGGCACACTTCAGGGGGTGAGTCACTGATTTAGCCTGTTCTTAAATCCTCAAATTCACAATACAGACAAAAACTTCCAAAAAGCATTTAGAGTAGAATAAGCATCCATTTCTGACTATGTATATTGCTTTTAGCAAATTGCAGTTATAGTATGTTTCTTTCTGCCATTGTCTCCATTATGATCATCACAAGACATTCCATTTCGATGTCCTCGGTCACTTGACAAAATCCTTGTGCCTAAAAGCTTGTGTACAGGGTAGAAATAATTGACCATAGCATATAAAGTGGTCCTTGATTTAAATGTGGGAAGAAATGGCAGTAAAAGTCAAGGATGTCCACAGTGCTTGTACGTAGAGTAACAAAAGGCAAAGGCAGCGGGTTTCTGCAGAGTGGGGGTGTACTGCCGATACAATACACGTTACAGAAGGAGTGAACAAAAAGGGTCACAAAACATACTGCGCCACAAATGCCAGAGTTAGAATACAGTAATGTACTTATTTGGAAAAGGACAGCCAGCCTGACACATGTTTCGAGCCTAATTAGCTCTTCATCAGAGGCTTATTATTGAAGTCGGTATTTCAAGTCATGAGGGCATACATTGCCTGTAAGTACTCTTATGTTTCGCAGATGCGGCAGAGGCTGGGCGGAAAACAACATGATTAGGCTCCTGGCATTTTTGGCACAGTGTGTTTTGGGACCCTTTTGTTCACTTGATTTAAATGTGCCACAATTAATGCCAATGTGTCTATCTTTCCTTTCTCCATGTCATTCTGTTCAAGATGTTCGTTTGCATGCATGAGGTAACAAGTTCCCAGAGTACGGGATGCTGTGTGAGTGTGCTGCTTCCCCTGCGCTATTCTAATTCTTTAATACACAGTTATGAACCCTCACAATGGTATGTATTTTGCCAAGCCTGAAAAGTAGATCCACGCAGGCTTGACATGTGGTCAACTTTGCACCAGACCTGCAGAGGAGCTGGCCTGCTGTTAAAACTCAGTTATCAATTTAATGTTATCCACTACAGACTGTAATTTGATTTCTGACTTTGAGCACATTCAGACATGTAATTGCCAATTTGACTAAAACCAGTACGCTAGCAATAGCCGGTAAAATTGCTCAGTGGGTTGAGCCCTCACTGCTGTGATCTCTGTGCGTAATCTGCACGTTGCAAGTTCAAATCCCGGCATGGCAAACTCAGCCTTTCATCCTTCTGAGGTTGATAAATGAGTACACAGGTTGTGTGATATTGTATGTATATTTGTTCTATATAAAGCGCTTAAGCGATAAGTGCTATCTTTTAACACATCATCATCATTTGGCCTTGAACGTTTCCTTGCATTCACAGTCATTTGTTAATATGGGCCTTTACACATTGATATTAATGATACATATGGTGATCCATTCTTGTATGAAATGTAAATCACAGTACAGTGATATTGTAACCATATTGTTCCTGGTTTACTTAGGAACAATGGTATGTGATGCCACTTCCTGTTTTGTCAAGGGGTGAAAGGGTTGTGTGATGTTACTTCTGCTACCTCTGGCATTTTGGTGAAATGACGTCCCTGAATGCTCTCCCTGATTACCTCTGAAATTTCAAAGCTGATGAATCCACCTGTCCCTTTAACTGAAGGCTGCTTGATTCTCCCTGAGCTAGAAGCAAGGAGACTAACCTCGTTACAAACAAGTGTGCAACATTAATGAAGCAATACAGAGTTTCAAAGTGACACAAAGCAAATCCTGGTGTCCTTTGGATAAAATGCTACAAGCTAGCTTTTTTCCACCTGCAGATTGAATCACGAGTGAACCAAAGTTACTAAAGCATTTTCTGCTGGTACAGCGTTCTCTTGCCTTGGATACAATGTTGCTATGTCATCATATGCACAGAGATTATGCACTCATGCAGAGTTTAACACCTTAGCATGTAAATCACACACTGGAAGAACAAAGACAAAGATAGAAGAGACACATTACACACAGCGCCATATAGGGTTAGCGAGGAGAGAACACAGTTCAAGCTGGGGCAGAGGCCAGTTACACTCATAGTCAAGATGCATAGAATCAAAGCAACCTCAGGTGTCCTCATGAGCAGTAACTAATCATAACACCATCTCAATGTCAGACTCTAGGTGCAGCCCCTTAGTTAGAACACAACCCGGGGGGAGAGGGGGAGAGTGAAGAGAACCAAGAGGCTCAAGGGAGCTGGTGTGGGTTTGAGGGGCACAAGGATAGAATTTGGCAGTGGTAGCTATAGACAGGATAGAAATGAAGAGAATAGAGATTGTAGAGATGGAGGAGCCTGGAGAGGTGGCAGCAGTGAGGAACAGGAGGAGGTGGTAAGAGTTGAGCACAGGAAGGAGGAGGAGGAGGTAACAACAGAGTAGGAGGAAGTGGTCATATCAGAAGTGGAGAGGTTAAAGGAGAAGGTAGTAACACTGGGAGAGACATTGCTGGATGAGTTAATAACATCAGGGGGAAAGATGCTGCAGGATCAGGTGGTGAGATTAAGGATACAGGAGGAGGTGGTTAAAATTATAGAGGAGCAAGAGAAAATATCATCACAAGTTGGAAGTGACACAGAGGAGATAGTAACATCAGGAGGGACCAGTGACATGAAGGAGTTGGAGATGGAAAAATTGACTGGTAACAGTGGTACTGAAGGTGGGGCAGAGGAGGATGGGAATGTAACAAGGGAAGAAGACAACACCCTCAAAGAGATAACATCAAAAGGAGTATAAGAATTGGAGGTAGCAACCAAAGATGGAGGGGGTGGCATAGGCCACATGGTGCTAACAAGTGTGATGGATGGGGTAACATGAGGAGTTGAAGAAGGAACAGAAGAGGAGGAGGTGGAAAGATTAGTAAGCAAAGAAGTGACGAACGAAAAGGATGAGCACAGGCTTTTAGATAACAGAAGTAGGAAGTGTTGAGTGGGCCCAGTCACTCCTAGGCAGAATCAGTTGGCGAGAGGCAAATGAGATTGGGGCAGGAAGGCTAGCTATCTTGACATCAGTGAGGTGAGGAAAGAAGAACTAGGGGGAAGTCCAGGCAAAACTAAACTCCAAAGACAACTTTCCAGCTCTACCTGCTGGCAGCTCCCACTAGCTTGTCCGCTTGGAAGACTTCATACGAAAGTAAGTCTTGGGATTCTGTCCCCTGGAAAGCCTGCATCGAGTATAACAACTGAATCGGGGTTTTAGGATAACCTAAAACCTGCAGCATCAAGAAGAGGGGGCAATGGATGGAACTCCTTTGGTCTTGTAAATACTGAGAGAGAGAATACAGAGACCAGGGATGTGTTAGAATCCAGGAACACCGGAGAGGATATTGGTGGGAAGCTCTAATAGGAGCGGAAGGGGCCCAGCTACATAATTCTTTTTTTCTTTGGGAGGATACAACTTATATTTCAGTTTGCCTCTTTCTTGTGACAAACCCCAAATACAAAAACAACTGTATATTATCAATGGATGATTTAACATGCTTCTTGGCCCCAAGGAAAACCCAGTGACACACATAGAAAACTCTAATAAAATCTGTTGGGAAATATTTTCAAATTGTGGCCTTTGTTTGATACTTGTATGCTTCATGGCACCTAACATACAAGTCCTAACAATCATTCTCAAGAAACCCCTGCTGCATGGACAATCCAACAGTGGTATTACTTTCACTGAGGTGTCTTAGATCATTTTGGCAATAGTGATGAGGAGAAAGCACTGCCAGCAACTGGTTATAATGGGGGGAGTTGGCCTTAACCTGTGTATGATGTTAGAGCCTCTGGCTCTTCAAATAAAGGACGCACACCAATGGATTATGTATAGTTCTTCTTTATTCACGGACAGGATACTAACTTTACTTTCCCTTTCGCCTCTAAAACACCTCCCTCCTCCCTACGTCATGACCCACGTGTCCCTCTCCTCTCATGCTTGCCTCTGTCTTAAAGGAGCAGGAGCCTTCTTACATATGACTTAAACAAGTGTGGTCGTCTTTGCAAATCACCTGGCTGCCTGGAAACTGTGTAACATGTTATGACTGAATGTCAGGTTCCTGGACAGAATACCTGTGCCTACTGGGAGACAGAGTCCATAACTACAACCCAATTAAACCAGAGCATTTCTAGAAGTATTGTTTAAATTCAGAATCTAGTGAAATTCATCTGGCACTTTACTGGGTTTGGAAACGAGTGCATTTTTTTGGGAAAGTTAATGAAATCCCAAAACAAGAAACAGTAGAGACAGGATACTGTTTCAAGAAGGCTAAGGGATTCTAAGTTGATTAGGTAATGTCTGTAATGATTGAATGAGGAGTATTAGTGAAATATGTTTTGCGGAGTCATTTCAATCCAAATTCCATATGAGGAATTTTAATGATTGATTCTCTGACATCATCATTTGTAGTTTTTTTGTGTGGAAATGTAGGTTTTTGGTATTTTAGGTACACAAAGGTTGTATATTTTTAAAATCAACGTGAAGTTTTTAGTGCAGTTTTCAATTATCTGTTGTGTGTGATTTAACTTGTGCATTTGTGTATGTATACTGTATTTATATATATGTATGCGAGCTATGCACATGTTCTGTTAGTATTTAGATTTTGTTAAAGTTCTTTTGAATTATAAACACATACATGTAATGATAATAATAATAATAATAATAATAATAATAATAATAAGCAACTCTAGAAGGATTGATACGTATTTGGATAGCCGGCACTCGCAAAAAAGGTCCATTGGGCTACCCAGCAAGGATTTTTTAGTTTGCAGGCACCCTGGGATTGATGATCTTCAGGTCTTACTGACAATAGCTATATCATTCTCATCTCCATCTAAGATCAGACATTGCAGTGTACAGTGTGCAGAGGTGTACAGTTACAAGTGCCCCGAAGGCCCAGTGACATTGCATATGCAGCGATATGTTCAAGCAACGGGATGTTCTGAGAGCCACTGGAGTTAGGTTTGGGGAATGTTGAAGACTAGGCTGGTTTGTAGGGGTGGGCCTTTGAGGTCTGACGGTTACAGGAGGAATCCAGCAACAGCACTGAGGTAGTTAAGCACTCCTTGGAATGTACGCATTTATTCAGCTAAATATTTGCCTGTTGTTTAGTTATTGCCTTGTTTCTGTGTTTAAGGCTATCAGCGTCCATGTTATCTAACTTACGTTTCTCTGATCATTTCATTGGTTACCAGAGTAGGTAGAAGGTATGCAAGGCTTCATTCAGTGAAAAGGGTTTGAGGCTTGCAACATGGCTGGTCACACTGATGCAACATGGCTGGTCACACTGAGTGAGTCAAGCCTATTGAACATCATATGTTGTCTCATCGAGGTAGGCAGTCATCTGCTACTGCAGTCATTGGGGCAGTGATCATAGACAGAAAGAGACTTGAAAGGTGCCAGCAGAGCTTTGTCTAGTCTATTCTTTAGATCGTCTTCCATGTTTATGAACTTGGCTGCAGGTGTGTACAGTTAACTGAATTGGACTTCCAAATTCATCAAAAATGGGGTCTTGGGACGAATCCAACATCCAATCGCAGGGGTGCATTCATTCAAGCTTTTGACGGCCAGATAATGAGTGGGGCCACTGCATGTAAACCTGTGGGCTTCTGTCTGGGAGATCTCTCCAAATGTGTATTCAGACCATCATTCAGGCAGTATCACTATTTGGTCTTAGCTAAATAAACCCAGTCCCTAAGAACCGTCTAACAACCGTGCTCACAGTCCCTGATTGGGGGCATATTCGTGTGACCAATGTTTGGGCCAAGTCATGCAGTCAGCAGAATCCACAAGCCAGCACATTGCTTCTGGCAATGCCAGGCAGTGCATGGAGCTTGTTCCTTGTGTGTCTTTTTATAAAAGATTCACTAATTTGTTTTAGCTAGACCTGAAGCATGCATGATTCCATCAGGAGACCCAACCCTTCCACGCATTTCCCACAAACCACTGCAGTGCTCAGAGACACTTCCCACAACGGACGCCAGCCCTGGAGTCTTGGGATTGGGGACCATATTCACATGACCAATATTTTGGACAGGGCGCACAGCATCAGAAGTATCTACAAGTCAGTACTTTTCTGTATGGCCTTTGCAGGTGGTGAGTGGAGCTTTGCTCCCTGTGTGCTTTGAGAAAAGATGGTATTTTTTGTTTCTGCTAGTCCTTGAAGCACACATGATAACTACGTGAAGCTTGACCTTCTCAAACCATTCCCACAACCCACTGCTGTATTTGAGGCCATATGAGTGGGGACATGTTCATATTACATGAGTCCGCCTCCATAATCGAAATAATCCTCAGGGCAGCAATGTCTGGACAGCAGACAAAGAGTAAAGGCAAATGTTGATCGATTGTTTTACTTTGCATCATGTCACCAAAGCCCTACTCCTGTCACCTCGCCATCCTAATTATCGTCATTCTGCTTCTTTGTTGCCCTTGATTAATTTCCCCTCCACTGTATTATTTTTCTTATCAAATGTATTTTGGTTCTTTGTTGCCTTAAATAAATAGTCTCCCGACTGTAGTTCGCTCCTTGGCTGCGCTACAAAATGGGTTTGCCCACAATGTTAATAGCTAGCTTTTGCTGTAGGGTGCCTTTGATTGCCCCAGATAAATTGTTGCACCATTGCATTTAGCCTTTTGGCTGCCCTAGGTTAATCGTTTGCCCACTGTGTCAATTGTTTGCTCCACTTGGTTCCCTTAAATAAATTGTCACCCCATTTCATTTTGCTCCCTTGTTGCCATAGATGCATGTTCTAACAAATGCATCAATTGTCTGAAGCACTATATTTTTGGCTGCTATACTACAATCCGTCTGTATTTTGCTCCTAGGCCGCGCTAGATTAATTGCTTTCCCCCAATATTACGTGTCTGTTCCACTGTGTTCTACTCCTTTGTTGCAATATGGAATTTTTCTCCCCACTGTATTTTGTTCCTTGGTTGCACTAGATTGTTTACCTATTGTATCACATGTTCGCATCTTGGATTTTGCTACTTAGTTGCCGGAAATGTATAGTCGACCCCATTTGATCCGGCTCCTTGATTGCCTTAGATTATTTGCCCACTATTTTATTAGTCTGCTTCAATGTATGTTGCTCCATGACTGACCTACATACATTTTCAACCAATTGTATTGTGTTCCTTGATTGACTTTCATTAATGGTTTGCCCACTGTATGAATTGCCTTCTCTGCTGTATTTTGCTTCATGGTTGCCACAGATACATTGTCGCACTACTTCATTGTGTTCCATGACTGCCCTCGATTATTTGTTCGTCCTCTGTATTTAGTGGGTTACCCTATAGCATTTTGGCCAATTTTGCCCAATTTTTGCCAAATTGTTCCCCAATTGTCACTCCAATGCCCTTTGCTACTTGTATGCCCTAGATAAATAATGTGTCAATTGTGTTGTTTTCTCCACCGTATTTCATCCGTTGATTGCCATAAAGAAATGTTCACCCTACTGTATTTTGCTGCTTGTTTACCTTGGATTATTTGTTGGGCTACTGTGTACACTTCTACCACACTGTATTTTGCTCCTTGTGTGCCCTAGATTATTTGTTTGTGAGCTGCACTGATTGTCTTTTCCAGTGTGTTTTGTTCCTTGGCTTATTTCTTTCGTTTATTTATTTATTTATTTTATTTATTTGTTACACGCCCAGACCCTGGGGTATCACGGCGAGGTTACAGACAGTTTTGGAATTGGTCATAGTTACAGAATACAGAAATTATTAACAACAGTATATGATACATCATATGCAATAATAATTTACAGGTTTCACTAGAGGGCTAGATCTAATGAATAAAAGCAGCTCCATTTGCTAATATTGGTTGAATAACCACATTTTGAGTTGTTTTTTTAAGACATGGAGAGAGGAGTCATTTTTAATATTGAAGGGGATGGAGTTCCAGTGTTTAGGAGCTAGAACAAGGAAACTGCTGCCCCCCACTCTTGTGGATTTAAAGCGAGGGGATACTTATAGAAGATTATCATTGGATCTAAGTGATCTTGTGGATTCTTTTATATGTAAGGTATTGTTGAGGTATTGTTGAGGTAGTTTGGGACTTTATTTGCAAGACATTTATGTGCAATGCAGAGTGTTTTAGAGATAATTCTAGCTTTAATAGGTAGCCAATGGGCATCCTTCCTAATCTTAGAAATGTGGTCAGACTTTTTTTTATCCCTAGTGCTTCCCTTAAGACTTTGTTTTGCAAAAGTTGCATTTTTGAGAGGTTGGAGTTGGAGGTCCCTAGCAATAAGACATTGCAGTAATCCAATTTAGAGAAAACCAAGGCCCTGGCTAAAGTGAGGCAATTGGTGGGGGTCAGAAATTGTCGACTTAGGCCGATCAGTTTAGAAGTATATGCCGTGAATGAAGTACGTGTATTGATGTGTTTGGTCATAGTGAGGTTGGTGTCAAGGTAAAAGCCTAAAGTCTTCACTTGCTTTAATACTGGAAGGAGCGTGCCGTCAAAATTGATGGCCGAGTAGTCAGGGTGAGGGTGGCTATTTTAGATGGGGAGCCCATGATGAGGATTTCAGTCTTCTCATCATTGAGACAGAGACTGTTTAAGGCAATCCAATTTGGATGATGGCATATATTTTAGTAATGGTCATAGTCACCTAAGATGGATATGAGGATCTGCGTGTCATCTGCAAAGTTAGTGTAGATGACACCCATTTTGTCTAAAGCTGAGGCAAGGAGTTTTGTGTAGGTATTATATAAAGTAGGAGAGAGGCAGGATCCTTGGGGTACTCCAATGGGTACAGGTATGGGATCAGCGGCTTCTTTGCCTATGGAGGCTCTGGAGGTGCGATCGGCTAGGAAGATTTTCACCCACAAAGTGGCATTGTTAGAAAAGTTGAAGTCCTTGGCCATTAATGTGCACAGTTTGTCATGGTGTATGAGGTCAAATGCTTCGGAGAGGTCTAACAATAGGAGTATGCAGAGTTTCACTGAATCCCTGATAGTGTCCATCTGGATTTTTAGATCCAGGAGGGCTGTTTCTGTGCTGTGGTTGGGCCTAAAGCCTGATTGTCTGGTTCCAAGAAGCTGGTGTTGTTCCAGGTGTCCTTGAATTTGGTTGTATGCTATTTTGTCAATGTGTTTAAGTAGGAAATGGACTGTGGTTATTGGGCGGTAGTTTGTCGGAATTGTGGGGTTCAATTGTTTTTTTTTTTAGGGGTGGGGTAACCCACGCTTCTTTGATGCTGGCTGGGACTGTGTTCATGTTGAAGGAGGAGTTAACAAAATTGGTGATAGTAGGGGTAAGGGTGGCAGCACATGCTTTGACTAATTTAGCTGGGACGCTGTCTCCTTTGCAATTGGAGTTTTTTATCTGGGAGATTGTGTAAAGCACTAGTTCTTGGGTGAATGGAGCGAAGTGGAATAATGGATTGGTGTTGTCATTAGGGGTGGGGAGGCGTTGGGGTGTTTAGGTTTTTTGTCTGCTAATAATAGTCTTTTGGTGGTTATTTTGTTTTGTAGTAGGGTGATTTTGAAACCAAGAGCGTCTTGTATGGTGCTACACCATTCTTTACTAGAGTTGGCAGCGGTCGCAGTTGGTATAGGATTTTATAATTCCCTGAGGATAGAGAAGAGTTCTTTAGAGTCTGAAGCTGCATTGCAAATGCGCGTATTGTAGGAGTTTGCTTTATGGGAGATGATGGCTGTTTTATAGATTTTATTGGCGTCCTTGAAGGCTTTGGCTGAGTCAGGCGTGGGATGTTTGTTGTGCGTGTGTTTTAGAGCGCGGTTAGTTCTTCTTAGGGTAGCAAGTTCTTTGTTGAACCAGGAATGGGTCTTTTTATTAGTGCGACGTGTTTTGGTTGGGATAGGAGCAACTTCATCAATGGTACAGGAGAGGTATTTATGGTAATATTCAGCAATGGCACTAGGGTCATTGCTATCAATTGAATTAATTTCTAATACTTTGTTGAGGGTAGGGGTGAAATTCTCTGGATTGAGCTTCTGAGGGTTTCTACCTACAATGGTGTCAGTTTCTTTGGCTTTGGGAGGACAAGTCATCGCTCATGATGGTAAATTCTAAACAGAAATGGTACTTCCAGCTAAGTGGAGGATAGTATCTATGGTGAGTTTAGTGTTACGTGTGAGGATCCAATCAAGGGTCCTGCCCTTGATGTGTGTGGGGGCGTTAACTAGCTGGTTGAAGTTCATGTCTTTCAATGCTGAGTATAGAGCTGTAGCTTTAAGGTCTTGGTCATTGTTAAAGCCTAGATTCAGCTCTCCTAGGATAATGCATTTCGTGTTTGGTTTTATGATAAGTGCAAGTAATAGTGGCATGTCTGATTCTGGGTGACTAATGGAGCTGGAAGTTCTGTAGATCACCATGATATTGATTGTGGTGTTTTCATTCATGGTGAGTTTGGCTAGCAGCAATTCATACCCTGCAATGTTTTCAGTGGAACTTGATTGTTCAATGAGTGTACAGTGCTGGTCCAACCCAGATGATCTTGGCACACTTTACAAAATTCAAATGGAGCGGGTGAAAAAGAACAATCATTTTTCAGAACAGGATAGAAAGATCAGAGTAGATAATTGATAGATGAGGACTGGGTCTTGGTGTTCAGGTGGAGAGGGAGGTAGGTTGTGAGGATTTTGCGTAAGGTGCTGATGCTAGCGTTGGCACAGATGTGGGTTGAGAAGGTGTAACAGGCTCTGGGTACCCATATGGTGGAGCCCTGCTTTTGTGTGCCGGTTACTGCAGTGTGGAATGTGCAGGAGATTTCGATTGGCCTATCTGGTGTTTGTGTGTGTGATGTACTTACGTTTTTTTTGTGGATGTAGGATGGGGTTTACGATCCATGACCTTGAATATGATACAGAGTCCCTTGACAGGAATTCTTTGTAGTATGGGGAGCCGGTAGATCTAGGAGAACGCTTGACTAATGAGTGAGTGGTTGGGTAAGTGTTGAATGAGTACTGCAGCTGCATTCTACATGGCTTTCAGGGGGATAAGACTGTTTTTGGGAGGTCCAGTGAAAATTGTGTTACCGTAATCAATCTTGGAAAGGACAAGTGCCCTGACTATGGTACAGAGGTTGCCAAGAGGAAGGATGTGTCATAGCTTTGGTAAGACATGTAGCTATGGGTTGCATGCTTTGATGAGAGCAGCTACATGTTCTGTGAAGGATAGGTGGTGGACAATGGTTACACCCGGGGACTTTATTGGTGTGGAGAGGGCTATGTGTGGTTTATCTGTGGTGAGTTCATTGATGCAGTGGGTGAATTTGCATTTATGTCTGGATGACAGATGGAGAGGTATTCGGTTTTGGATAGGTTTAGGTTCAGTTTTAGGAAATGGGTGGCCATCCAGGTGTTGATGTTGGATTAGGCAGTTTCTGAGGGAGCTGTGTTTTGAGGGGAGATCTTGAAGTATATTTGTGTGTCATCATCATATTAGTTAAACTGGATGTTGTGGCTGTTTAGAGCTTGTATGACTGATTCAATGTATAGGTCAAACAGGAGGGGAGTTTGAGAAGATTGTTGTGCTACCCAGGGTGGAATTCGATTGATACAGGGGCATGGAAATGAAGTGTGTCCTGTCAGTGAGGATGGAGGTAAACCAGTTACGAACAGTGCTTGAGAGTTTCATACTGTGCGATGTGATGTTTAGGAAGATAGTGTAGTCAGTGATGTTAATAGCTGCAGCCAGACTCCGAAAAACTAGAAGGGCACTCTGTCCTTTGTCAGTGATGTCGTTGAGATTTTCTGTGGTGTGAAGGGTTGTGGTCTTGGTGACATGTCTGGGGCAGCAACCTGATTGGAATGATTGAGCAGGATATTTGGTTTGATATAATGTTGGAGTTGATTTGTTACAAATCGTTCCATTATTCTGGCAAGATATGGCAGAATTGTGATGAGTTAGTTGGTTGTTTGTTTGTTTTTAATTTTTGTAAAGGGCCAAATCACACATGGGCCTCAGAGCGCTATAATGTCACAGACAATTATATGTAAACCATAAGAATATATACCAAAAACAGAAGACAAGTATAAAACAGGTCACTCAAATTACAGTTTTTAGGTTCGAAGTACATGACCGTTTTCCTAGGTGTTTAATACTATTGTGAAAGGAAGGAAGATTGCTGCAGCCACAGCCAATAATAATACAATCCAAGCCACTAATCACGGACCACTCCTTTATATGGACTTTGAGCTCCATAGTTCTGATACAACTTTAACCTATTTTGGCTCGTAGCCAGGACAGAACTTTATTCTGCAAAGCTTCTCTAGGCTCTGGTCTTTCCAGTTTATTGACATTCACAACAACTTTGTTTCTTTGGTCAAAAGTCAGTTCCTTTAATATAGGATCCATAATCTCTGGCATAGAAGACTTTCTTATATGTAGGTCTCTGCCCAGTGAGTAGTGGGCGGTTTGTTCATGTGCTTCCTGGGATCCAAGAATTTAGAAGAGTCTAAAGTCATCTCACCATACAGGATAATGGGACCATCCGACATAACTGTACTGGAGACTGAGCCCTGAGATACTTCATTAATATCCAGTATGTTAGTGACATAATTCAAGTCAGTTTGACAACTTGCCTCAGCCTTACTAGTGACTGCATTATATGGTTACCTGTTTGGCAACTTACCTCTGCCTTATTAGTAACTATCTGCTGTACGTGGTTATCTGTTTGGCCCTCCTTATCAGGCACTCCAGGACTTTGAGAGCTCCGAGCACTCCAGCAACAAACATATGCAGCTGCTTCAGGCGATTAGAGGAAGGGACCTAGAAACATCAAGCCGCACCGCCTAGCAGCTGCTTCCAACGTTCCTTTTACAAAGCTGAAACTGCAATAGATTGGTTGCCACAACCTCCTGGGAGTGTTTGGGGAGTGTTGGTTCAACACCTGTTTTCTTCTGAGAGGAGGTGATTTGTGCTGTTTTGAGTGCAGGTGGATTGGTATTGTGTGAAAGACAGAAACTGATAATATTGACCCAATGTGGGGAAAAGGCAGTGTCGCAGTTTGATGTGGCTTGTGCCGGACATGTGTTGTCTTCGAAGTGGTCTGGTTTTGATTTGGTTTTGATTATAATGTGGGTGTCTTATTCTATGGGGTAGAATGTCCCATATGTTTTTAAGGATTTGGCAATAAGGTGTGGAAAAGGGTCTATGGGGGAACGCCTGTCTGATGTTGTTTTTCTTGGAATTGATATAGTCTATGAGGATGTTGAATGCTGAGGTGGGTGGGGGAATGCTACGGGTGGATGCTAGTTTTGAAAGTGAATTGATGATGTTGATACATGTCAGTGTGTGATCAGGGGCAGATCGAAGCTCTTGACCATAGTGAGTGAATCCTTTATTTGTATCAGCAGTTTTTGAGCAGTTTCCTGATGATGGCATGGGTTATTTTTCCAGGCTCATTCTGAACATCTGGATTCCTGTTTGATGGGTAGGAGGGGGTTGCTGAATGATGTTTTATGGTGGTGTTGTGGGGTTTCTATTTTTTTAGATGGTCTATTTGGTAGAGTGCTTGGGTGATGGCAGTGTAAATATTGGCGATCCGGATCCAATTTGGCCTGTGAACCATTTTAAATATGCAGACTTTACCCATTGTTTATCACTCAGTAGTACACGTTCAGGTTGCTACCACAGATATGATAACCCAATTTGTTGCAAAAATAACTTAACATGGATAAACAACAAAAGCAAATATGAGCATGACATGTGATCGATAAATCAATGAGGTGCCGGCCTGAAGCCATGCCATACCAAATGTGTTCTGTTTACACTGCACCTGGCATGATGAGAAAAAGTGTCTTATGATGAAAAAAAAAATAGGGCAGATTTGGCAAAAATTGAAAATCAGGCAGGAAGGAGGCCTTCTGAAGGTTCCATGTGCTTTAAGTTCTTACTAGGAGCCAACCCAGCTTCAGCCTCCAAGATGTAATATGCTCCTCACATCAGTGATACTCTACTGAACGATTCTGTACCATCTGCAATTTCTTCAACACTTTTTCCCAGAGAACGCAAATCGTGACCGGTCTGCTCTTGGAAAGCTCAAGGGTATGCAAGTGTGCGGGTACATGAGAAAGACACAGGAGGAAGCAAAAAATGGCAATGGAGTAGTCTTGATTATGGCACCCTGCCTGCTCCAATCATTGACTTGTGCAGTAAATGAATTGCTGAGTTCCTTCGTGTGCGCTACACTTTGCCAATGGAATACCCTAAGACCCTATATTATCCGCAAAGTCCTGTATTATTGCTAGTGCAATTATATCTCCATTTAAATGTTGAATCTAGCCCCTACGGCCCTGTATGTGTGTTGGTTTTATTAATGTCCAAGTAAACATTGAATATGGCTGCTAAGGCCCTATATTATTGCTGGTGTATTTAATTATTTGGATTTGCTCTTCATTTAAAAAATGAATCTGGCCCCTAAAGCCTTGTTTTACTGCTGGTGTACCTTTCCCGCTCTCTCACCTAACTAACTGGACACTGCGATACACAAAATAAAAAAAAAATGACATTCTTACATCCACTTACCTTTTCTTCTAGACGGTCATCACTGTTCTTCGTTTTCCAGCCCCTGCAGCTCCGTCGGAGTGCTCCATGACGGATTACATTGTGTTGGCGGTGCATCAGCATATCGAAGGCCGACCCACGTGAGAAAAGGGGCAGCGGCCAACAATACGTAAGGTCGCACACAACTTTGGGCCTTGCAAAAGTTGACATAGACTTCGCCATCTAGTGGCCTTTTGTTTTATTTCATAATCTATCATTTTCTGTCACTCTTTGCCTCATAACGTATTTATTAAAAGTGTGTCATCTTGTTTTAAACATCAGGTTCTATTTTTTTTGCTCAAACTTCCAAATATTGGTCCTGATAATCATGACGTCTGGGAAGGGAAGTCATAAGGTGCCTGTTGCAAAAGATATTCAGACTGGGTCACCTTCTTCTACAGACACAAGTCCACAAAGTAAATACCCTCCTCCACTGGTTATTCCAGATCCTAGCATGGATATGTTATTGCAGGAAATATGCTCTATAACACCCTTTATGGAGGCTGCGAACCAGAAGCTCTGACAATTAGATGACAGATGGCGTGGTTGTGAGAACAAAATGGGTGAGATTGAAAGCAGAATGAGTACGGTGGAGGATATATCACCCAGAGTACTGCACATTGAAAATAAAATCGGTCAGAGAACTACAAAAACATAATGAGGATTTAGAGAATAGAGGCAGGCACAATATAGTTCATGTCTCTGAATTGCCTGAGGGTATTGAGGGTAGTGATGCTATCCTATTTCTTCAGAAAATGCTTCCTGCTCTTCTGTATATCCCACAAGAAACTCTTAACATCCAGCGAGCGCAGAGTATTGTCCCCAACGTCCGTTCTCAGGCAATGTGCTCAACTCCACGCAGATTGATCTTTTTAAAGCTGGAATATACTCAGTTACTACTCATTGTTACCAAAGCCAAAGGAAGGAACAATGTCATGTGATAAGGCAACAGAATATGCATATCTCAAGATATGGCAAAGAAAACTGCACAAAGGAAAAAATAATTCTTATCATTTTGCCTGGTTCTTCAATGTTTGATATGGTCTGTTCAATCCGTGCTCCTTCAAGGTTAATTTTAATTGCAGAACATCTGTCATTAATGATCTTGCTAACCTCAAGATGTGTATACAGTCACTAAAATCTGACAGTATGGATACATTTCCACCATCGAACCTACCAGCATCTGTTTCCTGAATTCATCTTAAAAATGTTTTTGACTCTTTTTCTCCACACTCTTGACTGTGGCAGGGTTCTATCATCTGTCCTGTATTGATCTTATCTGAGCGGAGGGTCGTTTTGGTACCGCTCTTCCCCAAGGCCTCTTTTGCATAGGCCCACCAGGTGCCACCTAGTCGTAAGGTTTTCTCTCAGCACTTTTTCCCAGTAACTTTGACAATTTTCATATATCTCTACTCTTTCTTCTCTTCTTACCGTCATCAATTCTCACATGTCTTATAGTGTCTAATGTTTGTATCCATTCATGTCAAAGTTCACATTTACTCCTTTTGTGTTCTCCCAGTATTTGTTGTACTCTGCTTACCAAGCAGAACTTCCTTAAGTTTATGTCATTGCCACTTTTACAGTGGACTGAATGTGTGACTAATTCAGTCTTGTTATTATATTTAGTGTTTGTGTTTATATAGTGTAATTATCAGACAATCTCTAATCGTCTATAATAGTGTTTATGGATGTCAAGGGTATCAATAATCCAATAAAATGTCATAAGATTATATCCCACCTGAAGAAATTCAATCCTCAATTGCTTATATACAAGAAATGTATCTATCCATACCTGAGTCACTGAAGCTTAAACAATTTTGGGTACAGGAGGTGATTGCCAGCCCTGCTTATGGTAAGATAAATTGAGTTGCATTCCTAATTTAAAAGAACCTTCCTCATAAAATGCTCCATTTCGAATCTGATACTAAGGGTAGATGGATTTGGTAGATGGATCAGAATTGTGTGACTAATTCAGTCTTGTTATTATATTTAGTGTTTGTGGTTATATAGTGTAATTATCAGACAATCTCTAATCGTCTATAATAGTGTTTATGGATGTCAAGGGTATCAATAATCCAATAAAATGTCATAAGATTATATCCCACCTGAAGAAATTCAATCCTCAATTGCTTATATACAAAAAATGTATCTATCCATACCTGAGTCACTGAAGCTTAAACAATTTTGGGTACAGGAGGTGATTGCCAGCCCTGCTTATGGTAAGATAAATTGAGTTGCATTCCTAATTTAAAAGAACCTTCCTCATAAAATGCTCCATTTCGAATCTGATACTAAGGGTAGATGGATTTGGGTCAAATTACAAATAGGAATGAATATTATTTCCATCAGGAATGTATATGAGCCAACAAACCCTGACCCAGAGTTCTGGGGTACCATTAAACTAATTGTCCTCCAGTCCAATCTCACAAACCTTATTCTTTGGGGCGATTTCAATAACATTACAGATCTTTTAATGGATAGAAGGTCTAAATATATTTTTAAAAGCTCAGGATCCCGATTGTTCCCACAATGTTTGCAGGAAACTGCACTACCTGATACTTGGCATTTGTCTCATTCTACTGATTTTGAATTTACATTTCATTCCCTTCACCATGATACATTGTCTCATCTGGATTATATTTGTGTGACCTACTCCCTTTCTGGTACTATAAATGACTACAAAATTGCAAATTCATCACATCTGATCATGCCCCAGTCATTAATTCCTTTTATCTAATTGACATTCAAAAGAAATTCAACACCTTTTAACAGCAGTATTTTTTACATAATCGGGACTCAGATACATCAACGCTTAACAACAGGGATGCTTTCAAATCCTCCTGAAGAGGCCACATCATAGTCTATGTAAGTAAGTGGTGTAAGGAACATAAAAAAGATGTGGATGAACTTTGCAGACAACTCATGTTTCTGGAGAAACAGTATTATCAGTCTCCTACTGAGCCCAAAGCGTTTTGCTTCAAAAGTAATAAAAAGTTAATGGAACAAGCATCTGGTGTCATTCTGAAATATAAATCTAAAATATACCAAGCTTCTAATAAAGCCAGCGGAGTACTTGCATCTTATCTTAAAGCTAAACAAATAGAGCCTTCATCTCCCAAATTAACAACGATAGTGGTATGACAGTCATTGATGCTGATGCAGTTTTGGAAACTTTCAAAACATGCTATGGTACTCTATGCATCTGAATTAATCTGCCCTTCAGCTAAACTGGATTCCTTCTTTGACAACATCAGCAGAAGTTCTTACCCCAATGTTGATCTTCAATCCTTGGAAAATAACATGACTACAGATGCGATTACTCAAGCTATCAAAGACCTGCAAAGAGAGAAGACTCCTGACCCAGATGGTTGAGTTTTTTAATCAATTGAAGCTCTCTTTGCTTATTTTTCTGATACAGGCTACTTATCTCGCTCCTTTGTGGAGGCACATTTGATTCTCTTTCCCAAACACCAGAAAGATGCTGATCTCCCCAAACATTATAGAACCATCACCCTTATTAATGTCAATTGCACAATTTTTGCCAAAGTTCTCTCCAACAGAATTGAGGCATTCATTCCTAAAATAAACAAATCAGATCAGACCATGTTAGGTTTGTCAATGGTAGGAATATTGCACCCAAAGTTAGACTGCTATTATATGTTATGCAACTTGAAAAGAACACCAAAATGGATAGAGATGGTTATGCAGCTATTGCCTTGGATGTCGAGAAGGCATTTGATAGAGTGGACTGCAATGATCTTATTCGTGTACTTCAATGGCATGGATGTGGTAAAGAATTCATCTCATTCTTAAACTACCCTATTCGGACCCTACAACCTCTATATGAATGGGCAATCCTCATCCTTTTTCCTCTGTCATGCGGGGAACTAGCTAGACAAGGTTAACCCTTATGCCCTATTTTATATATGATGACTCTTGAACCCCTACTGGAGCTGATTAGAAATGATATACATATTCCTGGTTTCAAAAGTGGCGAACATGAGACCAAGGTTGCGGCTTATGCTGATGATATACTTATACTTCTTAAAAATCCCAAAATTAATATTTCCAACTTCCGCACCTTCCGCAATACATTGGACTTGTTTTCCTATGCATCAGGATATAAAGTCCCACATCTCTTTTTGTCTTAAACACAAAAAAGATCTTTTTCGTCTGAAATGGTGCAACAGCTCTCTTAAATTTATAGGATTACAATTTACATCGTTGGGTGGCAGCACAATTAAACTTATCATGGAAATTGTGCTTGGTCAGATTAAAGAACTGATGCTAAATTGGTCCTCCTTATACTTGTCCTGGTGGGGAATTCTAGTTACTATTAAAATGATGTTATCACCTATCATCCTATATTATCTCCAGTTGGTCCCATTTCCCCTCCTTTCCTCCATTTCTAAATCCATTAACTAAGATTTTTTATGATGAACTATTAATAAAATATTGGTTCTGAATATATGCATTATAGGTTAGTTCCATTTTGTCAGTACTTTTGAACCTACCATGTCCGCTTGGTAAACCTAACCACTATGTACACAGACTTGAGCACTGCATGGTCAAGCGTTTGAAACTATTGGATAAACATGATTCTAAATGGTGCTGCTTTTCTATTTACATTTCCATAACATGTCTGTGCATGGTTCATGAGTCTATTGTGGACAATGTTTATGCCCTGCATTGTATTATATGAAGCATGTGTTTATTTTTTAGATGCGTTTGTTTCACCATGCGTAACAGAATACTCTCTCCTTCCCTTCCCCTTCTTGTTTTGTCTTCTTTGTCTGTTTTTCCCCTGTTTGTGTCTTAGAACTTTGAGCTAGAATTGCAGTTCAGTCAGATGTTTCAGCTATATAATGATTCCTCTTTTAGTATTGCTCATTATCTATTTCAGATGTCGCTGTTCTTTTATATTGCTCTGCCAACTCTGCCTTTTCACCATGGTGTTCTATGGTCTCTTCTGGCTGTGATAGGGTTAAAAGTGCTAAAATTCAGTCTGGAGACATTGCTCAATATTGGGCCAAGGACTGTTTTGAATGAATAAGAAACAGACATAATTTTATGTCATTGCCAATACCTGGAGTTATCTAGCACTTTTTATCACAACGTTGGGGCGCTGCAGCCGCTGGGTGAAAAAGGTGATCAAGGCTTGAGTGCATGGGGAAGTGGTGGATGGAGGGTCTGCTTCCCAGAGCCAAGCATTCACAATGAGCCCCTCCTCAGACCATTGATGTCAACGTGTCTCTGTTGCCACACACCATATCAGTAGCATCACCTCCAAGTAAATTAAAAATTAAACATGAAGGAGACAAAAACATTGCACTGGTCATCTAGCGGTGTGCATTAAAGGAATCCTCCATAAAAGGGTGCCCAGTGTCTGCTAATCTAAAATGGCATACAAATGGCCAACAATGAAAACAAAATGTTATTAATAGGAACAACTCCACACATTATCATATTACATCTTAACCTAGATGTCTACATTCAGGGGTCCACAGGAGAGCAGATGGTAGGGTTAAAACACATACAAAATAAAGAGTTTTGCAGGAATTACTGAAGACTAGCCTTTAGAACCAGTATGATATACACACACAAAGCAAACATTATTCATTTTAAAATCATTATTTTTAAAGAAAAAGAATGACATTAAGCACATTGTTGGTGACAATATGACAATATTACTTACTTAACTCAACCAAAATGACCCAAGACTACAACTCCCATATGTGGTTGGTAGATAAGGATGAGGCTACACTCCTTTTGAATGCATTTCCCATACCAAACACCTACTGTACACATATAGAGCTCGATTCATGGAAATGTACGCAGAGATCCTGCAAAGCCTTTGTGCAGAGAACGACTCTCTGTGAGCCTGCTTGCAGAAGTTTTTCTGTCCGCTGTAGGTATTCATGGAATTGTTCATGCAAAGTAACCGTATGTGCAAGTTGGGTGCCGAACACCCCCGACATGCCACCACGCATAGCAAAAACAGCCAGAAGCAGCTACTTTTGCATGCTCTCCTGGGCGCCAATATAGGCACCCTTTAAACAGTGTGTGGCGTCCCCCACAAGCAGGCCGGCATCTCGTGGACCCTGTGTGGGTTCCCCCGTAACTGTTACCGTACCAAACAGGGAAGTGAGTCCGCGGACCGACTCCAGATATCCCGTTTTTTTTAAACATAATTTTTGGTCGTTTTAAAAAAAAATACTGGACGGATTTACATCAAATGACACCAAATTTACAAAAGCGCGCTTTTGGGACTAAGCCGCTGCTCCTGCCGCAAATTTGGTAAAAATCCGTCCAGCGGTTGGGGTTTAGCCATGAGCAAAATCTTTTTTCCATTGCGTCTATGGGAAAAACCACATATATTGGGACCCTCCTATAACATTTCTGCTCCTGCAAGAAACCTCACCCAACTTCAAGGAATCAATCTGACGGGGCGATATATATTTTTTGCAAAGTTTTGTGAGGATCCGCCCAGAGGGGATGAAGTTATAAGCCTTGCTATGGGTTGAGCAAGTTAACCATAACTACAGGGCTGCTAGCGCAGTCCCTGTTGTATATACGTATATATGTATATTACATGGCCTGCGGTAGCGGCCATGTAGTTATGGTTAAGTTGCTAAACCCATAGAAGAGCTTTTTTTGGGCGTCTTATAACTTCACTCTTGCTGGACGAATCCTCACCAAACTTTGCAAAAAAAAGTATATGGCCCACTCTGAAATTTTTGGTGAGGTTTGATCCAGGGGGGGCAAAGTTATAGGGGGGGGTTCCCAAAATGTATTTTTTTCCTATAGACTGAATGGAGAACAAATTTCCATCACACCTGCAGCCCAAACCGCTGGATGGATTTTCACCAAATTTGGGTCAGGAGCGGAGTCTTGGTCCCGTAAGCGTGCTGTTAAACGACCAAAATGTAAGCCAAAAAAATGTGTGATATCTATGTACGCTCGGCAAACTCACTTCCCTGTTCGGTCCGCGGACTGTTATAGTGGGGGTTCCCAAAATGTATTTTTTTCCCATAGGCTGAATGGAGAAAATATTTCCGTCATGCCTTCAGCCCAAACCGCTGGACATATTTTCACCAAATTTGCAGCAGGAGCGGCGGCTTGGTCCCAAACACGTGCTTTTTTAATTTGGTGTTAATCCGCCCAGTAGTTTTTTTTAAATGACCAAAACGTAAGGCAAACAAATTAGTGAGATCTATGTCCGCTCTGCTGACTCATTTCCCTGTTGGCCTCTGATTGGCCAGAGAAATTCGCAGACTTTTCTTCGCGCGGCTGCCCTCTTGGATTTGCAGACTTTTTGGGGTCCGCAGACAGCGCAGTGAAAACATAAAACATAAAACAAAGCAAAATTCCACTTGTCAAACTCAGCAAACAATCTCTGGGGATGTGGCGGGGATGAGGATGGGATGCGATATGGCCATAAGAAGCCCAAAAACAGGTTCTTTCACCCCCGACAGTCCGCATACACTCCATATGTCCTGGGGTAGTCCTGTGGTGTTCGCGGACACTTCAGATGTCCTAGGACATCTGTACCTATTTCTGCATTACAGGGTTGGGGAAAAGCAGTTTCAATGAAAATGCATGTAATTTTGCAATTTTATTCTAGAACTAATCCTGAATGGTTTTGCAAAGTTTTGTGGGATTCTGTCAAGAGGTGGCAAAATTAGAGGGGGGGGTCCTAAAATATTGTGGGATATTTCAAAGGTTTGGTGGGATTTTCTCAAGAGGGGGTGAAATTAGAGGGGTGGACTCACATTTTTAGATGGCTTATAACTTTGTTGCTATTTCACGAATGTGGACAAAAGCTTTGAGAAAGATAATAGACCCAACCTTCAATGTTTGTATAAAGACTGAATGGATTTTGTCAAGTGGGGGCTAAGTTATAAGACTTTTGTATGTACATACATTTTGACACTTTTAAAAAATAAAACATGGGCGGATTTCGAGCAAACTCATGAGGAGCATTGGCAAGGACATTAAATCATGGTTTTGCAAATGTGCCTATGTTTTATTTTTTGACAAGTGTCATAATGTAGGTACAAAAAATAGTCATATACCTTTGGTGACTGAGGTATAGCCTGTGGCCGTGGGCAGAAGCCAGATTGTCTGGGTCATGGCATAAGGTCATGGGTCTGGCTACTGGCCATGACCGCTAGAGACGAAAAATGGTGTTAAAGTGGCTATGTCTACCTGGGACCATGAGCAGAGACCAAACCCTTAGGAAAGTACTTTAAGAACATATGACAAGGTTAACGTTTTGATACACAGCACCTTTTGAATTTTAATATTCTGATTGTCAGTGAATAAAAATACCTGGCCTAGATTTTTCAGTGAACCAAAATAAGTGAGCCAGATATGTGATGTCATCAGTGATGTCATCAATGACATTTGTGATATCATCTTTGATGTCCTGGGTGTTAGTCTTAGCAGTGGTTTTCAGTTTTACCTGTAACCATAACGTCCCTGTAACAATGTTTTTCCATTGAATTTCATAGGTTTTTATTAGTGCAACTTAACCATAACATCCCCTAACTAAGTTTTTTCATTGAATATATATATATATATATATACGCGGTAGCGTCCATGTAGTTATGGTTAAGTTGGTGTTTCCATAGGAAGAGCATATTTTGGGTGGCTTATAACTTCGCTCCCTCTGACGAATCCTCACCAAACTTTGCAAAAAAGTATATGGCCCACTCTGAATTTTTTTGCAAACTTTGGTGAGGATTCCTCCAGGGGGGGAAAAGTTATAGGGGGGGTCCCAAAACTTGTGTTTTTTCCTATAGACAAAAGGCCAAACCGCTGGACGGATTTACACCAAATTTGCGGCAGGAGCGGGGGCCTGGTCCCGAAAGCGTGCTTTTGCAAATTTGGTGTAAATCCGTCCAGTATTTTTTTATAAAATGACCAAAACGTAAGGCAAAAAAATTAGTGATATCTGTGTTCGCTTCGCGGACGGACTTCCCTGTTCGCTCCGGGGACAGCACCCCGATTGGCCCATGGCCTTGCATCATGTCCGCGGACATGCGATGTGTTTGCTGATTGGACGGCGAGGGGCGTGGAGCGCGTCAGATTTTCTGTGGCGCCCGCCATCTTGTATTTGCCGTCGACCGCGTACAGCACGGTGAAACGTGGATAAAAAATTGTATTTAGTGCCGTGTGTTGGTGTGTAAGAGTGTTTGGGGAGGGTGGGGGAGTATGAGATAGGTTCAATGTTTTGTTTTTTTATGTGCTAGACGTTGTTGTTGTGTTCGATTTGTCTGCGGAGAACACGGGTGTTCTGACATTTTGTAAATAAACTAAATGGTGGGGTGTTTAGAGGACGGAGTATGTGTCATTTTTGTTTGCAAGGAAGGTAAAAATGAGCTAACAACACTCGCGGTGTACTTAATTGTTCGTAAATACACAAACTGGGGGTGTCCTCAGGACGCTGTCCGTATTGTAATCTGTCTAGTTGAATGTGTTCTAAGAACACTCGCGGTGTCCCGAAATGGTTGCAATTACACAAAATTGGGGGTGTTCTGAGAATGTTGTTTGTATTGTTCGTAGTCAGGGTGAAAGTGTTTTAAGACCACTCCTTTTGTCCGCTAATAGTACAATTTCCTATGGGCGTCAACCGACTTTTTGTTCACTAAAGAAACGATAAATCCGGCTGGTGTGCGCCGACATTATGTGATAATCCTATGACTGGCGCTATTGACCTGGCTGACTTGCTTTTGTGACACTAAATCATATCTCCCGCCCCTAAGCCTGATATTATCAAAGCATTCATATTCTCCGCCTCTCTCCGTGACGTTACAGGGTGCGTCATCAAATGCGCCCAGTCCTCTCCAGTCCTAAGTGACTTTACACAGAACCCGGAAGACAACACATATTATGTCACAACACAGCGCGCCACAATTCGGAATATGAAACAGTGATTTTTTTTTTTTAAACATAATTTTATTGAGAGAGTAGGTCAGCAGCAAGATACAATATAAACCTATCAGAACATAGCTTAATTATTTTACAGCTTTCAATTTAAGGGAGGAGGGGAAGAGGAAGACATCACAGATCACAGACATGAGAGCAACCAGTACAAGAGTAGTAGACATTGCAAGTCAAGGCGAGGACCTGGGTGTTACATCAGGGTCTGAGTCCAGGCCGCACAGGTAGAAGCGTAGCAATGGCCTAATATCTTTGGGGCGACATGGTGCCGGAACCGACAATACAAATAATTCCTTGTCATCATTTACCATACAAAGGTCTTTTAAGAAAGTGGCTCTGGTTGGGGCGGTGGAGGACTTCCAACATTTAAGAACACAGCGTTTGGCAATAATACAAGAAATGTTAAATAGTCGCCTCGTGGTTTCCTTCACTTTGCCTATATCGCCCAACAGGTATTTCAAGGGGGGGGAGAGTCGCCGGGATGGCTGTGATATCTTCAAGGAGCTTTGCAACTTCCTTCCAGAACTCCACAATTAGCGGACATGACCAGTACATATGATAATGCCCCGCATTGGGGGTGTCACATTTGGGGCAGGCACCTGTGCAATTTTCCACAAATTTAGCTAATCTGGCCGGGGAATAGTGTAGTTGATTTAAAACTTTGAACTGAATCAGCCGGAGCCCAGCATTCATGGCCACTGATCGAGTAAGCTGACAGTACCGGGCCCAGCGGACCACATCTATTTGAGTGCCCACGTCTCGCTCCCAGATTTCTCTCATCGTGTTGCGCGATGGGGAGTGGGTCTGCACCAATGAATATAGCATAGAGACCCCCTTGCCTTGACCGTCCATTGACACTATTGACCTAATGCATGCATGGGACTGGGGTTCTTGTGGAAATGTCGGCCACTTCGCCGAGAAAGCAGCCCTCATCCTGTAATATTGAAGGCGTTTAAGTTGGCCCCTCCCCACCGCTTCAGTAAAGCTTGTGAGGTCACAGAACTCACCATCCGGGAACATGTCGTGTAGTGTGAAAAGCTTGTTAGGGTCCCAGGATTTCTGCAGGGCTCGGTCAAATGTGGGGGAAATGCTGGAGAAGTCCCACAGGGGGACTTCCGGGTCGTAGGGGGATTCCAGTCCTAGCCTCTTGTAAAGTCTGGCCCAAGCATGAGTGGTCGTGTATACAGGATCGAACGGGCATATGTCCCGATAGCTTGGGTTAAGAAGGACTGAGCGTATGTTGTTTGGGCGAACAGAGTGCTTTTCAATCAATATGTGGGGGGCAGTGTCCTCTGGGTCGAACCAATGTTTTGCAAATTGCGCTTGCGCGCATAAATAATAAAGCTCGAAGTCTGGTGCCGCGATGCCTCCCTGTACGAAAGGCTCAACCATCTTATCCCAACCCATCCTGGCAGTTTTCCCATTCCAGATAAACGAGGAGGCGAGTGATTTAAGTTTCGAGAAGAAGGGTTTACCAGGCCAAAGTGGGATGTTATTGAAGTAATATAGGAGCTTGGGGAGAACCACCATTTTAAGTAGCGCAACTCTGCCATACAGGGATAGTGGAAGGCCAGCCCACATCTGAAATTTGGTTGAAAGGGTTGTCAACAGTTCCCCATGGTTATGCGTGTATAACAGGGTTTTATCTCTGGCGACCATTATCCCTAAGTAACGTCCCTTGGTGGGGGCAGGTCTAAATCCCTCTATTCCAGCTGGGTCTCCCGTGCCGTCAGTAAGGGGAAATATTTCTGACTTCGGTATATTAATTCTATAACCCGAGTGTTCTGAGAATTCATGTATGTCGGACATGATGTGTTGCACGTTTTCTTTGGGGTCACGGACATATAGTAAAGTGTCGTCAGCGTAAAGTGATATTATCTGAGGGGGGCCGGTCATCCTAAGACCTCTGTGTGAGTGGTTTTGACGTTTGAATTCCGCCATTGGTTCAATGGTCAGAGCGAAAAGTATGGGTGAGAAGGGACATCCCTGCCTGGTCCCCCTGTGTAGGTGGAATGACGGGGAGAGAGTGGTGTTAGTCAGGACCTTAGCTGTCAGTTGTGTATATAATAATCGGACACAGTTGATATAGTACTGGCCGAGCCCAAACCGCTCCAGCACCAGGAAGAGGTATGCCCAGGCAACGGAGTCAAAGGCCTTCTCGGCGTCTAATGCGACCACGGCCGCCTTGGCATCTGGGTCTATCTGTGCCATAACATTGAATAGGCGTCTTAGGTTGAGAGCCGTGGATCTGGCTGGTATAAAGCCGGCCTGGTCGGGATGAACCAGGATCGGCATGTATGGCAGGAGTCTGGTGGCCAGCACTTTTGCAAAGATTTTTGCGTCAGTGTTAATTAAAGACAGGGGTCGATAGGACGCCATGTCTTGTGGCGGTCTACGGGGTTTCAAAAGGACGGTGATGATTGCTTCTCGCATCGATTCCGGGAGAACCCGCAGGCTCATTGCCTCCTCCCACACTTTCAGCAGTATCGGGGCCAATTCACTAGAGAATTCCTTGTATAGTTCCACGGGAAGGCCGTCCGAGCCGGGGGAACGGCCACTCGATAGAGTTTTTATGGCCTCTGCAATCTCCTCTGATGTGATTGGCCTGTCTAGTATATTACGGGTTTCGGCCGTTAATGTGGGAAGGTCGAGATTATCCAGATATTGAAACGTATCCTCTTTGTTTTTTTTATCGTGGTTGGAATAGAGGGAGGAGTAGAACTCAGTAAAAGCAGAATTAATGTCTCGGTCTTTGTTCACTGGCCACCCAGTCGGTGTCTGTATGCTCGGGATCGGGTTGTGGTGCCTATCAGTTCTAAGCATGTTGGCCAGGAATCTCCCAGCCTTATTGCTTTCCCCGTATCGTCGGGCTTTGGCTGGAGCGCCATATAAAGAACTTCTCTATGGGCCAACTTGTAGAATTCTTTTAACGTGGTATGTATTTGCGCCAGGGTTCCCTTATCCTGTGTGATGCTGTACTCGGTCTGTAACAGGTCAATTTTCGTCTCGGCCACTCCCAATTCCTCACGTACCGACTTCAACATACCAGTCGACTTGCCTAGGATGGCTCCCCGGACCCAGGCCTTGAATGCATCCCACAGTGTGGCATAGGTGGCAACCAAACCCTTGTTCAGTTCTAACAACTCCACAATCTCTATATGCAATGATTCACATATGTTGGGGTCTCTTAGGATTGCAGGGGACATCCTGCATCTTCTCGCCAGGGGGGAGACGTCGCTAAAGTTAATGTCAAGCAATACCGGCAAGTGATCCGAAAGGGTACGGGGATGTATATAACATTGGGAGATCGCCCCAGATAGGGACTGACTAACGATCCAATAGTCGATGCGCGAGTGAGAGTCGTGCACCGACGAGTAAAAGGTGTATTTCTTCTCACTTCGGTGTAATGCACGCCATACGTCTACCATACCTATCTGTTCCATCAATTGTGTTACTACCAGTGCGGCCTTGGAGGGGGTTCTGGGGACAGTCGATGAACGATCCAGGGATTGGTCCAGTATCATGTTGAATTCGCCACCCCAGAGTATTTGTGTCTCCCCAGATGATGATAGCATATCCAGTATTGTACAATAAAACTGTGGGTCATCTAAATTGGGACCATAGGTATTAATCAGAAGCACTTGGTGCCCCGCCAATTCACCCCACACCAGTACGTATCTACCCTGTGGGTCTATTTTGCTGAACTGATATTTGAAACACAATTTGGGGTGTATGAGAGTCAACATTCCTCTGGATTGTGCTGAGTATTCTGTATAGTATCTGTGTGACCCCCACCTCGGTAAAAGTTTAGTATTGACCTGCCCAAGCGCGTGTGTCTCTTGCATAAAAGGAATGTGAGGGTTGTGACGTGTGATGCATGCCGTGATCTTCCTTGCCTTAATCGAGTTATTTAACCCCCGGATGTTCCAGGAAAGGAGCTTAACATTCAAGCCCTTATTGACCTGTGTCATGGTCGTACCTGGGACTAGGCATACTTCCATGCTCCCACCCCTGTCGCAGGGAGAATGGGTATCCCGCTGCAAAACCGCTCTCCATTTTAACCGCTATAACAACCCTAAACATGGGTTCCCCCAACAAGCCCGGTGTTCCGGACGGCAACACCCTATTCCACTCCCAACCCCCTCCCGCATCATCAACCCCAACTGGACGATGTACCCCTAAAACCATAACCTAGGAACATTCCTGGGGGTGTGTGCTGCACTCGTACGACCGCCGACCCAGGAAGTCTCCACGGCTCCATTCCAACAAACATTTACCTTCAGGGCCACCCTGCGGGCTTCAATTTAAAACTTTATAGCAGTGTGGCATCAAAAAAAGGTATCAACCCGTGGGGTCATTGGGCTCCACCGCGCCCCGGGGCGGCAGGTTCTGGTTCCCGGCCAGATCCCAGGTCGGTAGAGGGATGGACGCTTCCACGTAGAGCATGGCTTTGGTTGGATTTTCAAAAAAATGAGCCCTGCCTCCATGCTGAATCCTCATTTTCGCCGGGTAGACAAGGGAGTACGGGACCTGGCGGAGTCTCAGTTGTCTCTTGACGGGCTCATAGGATCTCCTAAGTGATTGCACATTGGTAGAAAAGTCCGGATATACGTGGATTCTGTTGTTTTCATGGAATAGGGTGCCCTTCTCCCTGGATATCCACAGGATAGTGTCTCTGTCCCTATAATTGAGAAGGCGGGCAATTATTGTACGAGGTGGGGCTCCAGGCCTGGGCGGAGGCGCCGATCTATGGTGTGCTCGCTCCACAAGGAAATGGTCCAAAAAGGAGTCGGAACCCAGGAGTTCCTTCAGAAGGGCCTCTACCTGACGTTTCATAGACCCTTTGCCAAAGGTTTCAGCCACCCCAACCAGACAGATATTGTTCCTCCTAGAACGGGATTCCAAATCCTCGCATTTGTCAAGGGTTTTCCGGAGGTCCCCCTTCAGCTGGGCAATATCGCGCCCATGTTGTTGTATCGAGTCTTTATTGATAGCGATCCTACCTTCGGCCTTAGTAATCCGTGTGCTTTCCTTGTCCACCCTCGCCTTCAAGGAGCTAATTGTTGCCCCTATGTCATCCAATTTAGTGTTCACGGCGAGGAAGCCGTTCTGAACCATGGCCATCAATCGGTCCACCCTCTCCACCATTGGCAACTCAGGGTGACTGTCCTCTTGCTGCGACGGGGGCGCTGCGGACCCGCTGGGCTGGGAATTGGCAAAGGAGTCCATTGGGCCTGTTTTCTTGGGGCGTGCTCCCTTCTGCTCGTATCGGCCCATGTGTAGACTCAAGTAGGCCGTGTCTTCCAGCGCCCTCTGCCCCGTCTGCCCCAACGTATGGCACGGACTCTATACAGGGTTGGTAGTGAGCTTAGACCCACTTATCGTGCAGGAGAGGCGTTTAAGGGAGGGCTGTAGCCGGATAAAATATCCCCTCCTCAGCAGATCCTCCCTCCTCATGCGTTGCCCCACTTGTTCTTACTTGTTCTTAACGTCCGTCCACACGTGGAGGGGCACTCCACCAGCAGGAGATATCAGGGGGGCCAAGGGCGGCTCTGCAGGCACGGGGGTCGGAGCACCAGTGGCCCACGTATCACGACGGCTGCACACCATGTGGCCGTTGGCGGGGGGACCACCGCATTCGCCATGCCCAGCACGCGGCAGCGATATATACCGACGTGGCACCCTCACATCAGCCGGCAGCGATGGTCCAATCACATCAAGGAGTTTGGTCGAAGCGCGGCCTCTCTGACTCGATCCGGCCCCTCACCCCGCTGCTCCAGGGGAAGATCACCTGGAACTCGCGGGCGGCCAATGTCCCAGCCTCCGTCCGCAGGATCTTCAGGACGGTGTATCTTCAATGCGGTCCGGCGGATCGGCCCAAATTTTTCTCAGTATGTGCCCACAGTTTTACGCCACAGAACAGCTTGTTTCGTTTGTTCTGCGGGCGGCCCTGAGAGAGGATGCGTATCTTGAAGGATTTATAGAAGCCGGAGCTCTGGAACTAGGCGGCCATCTTAGATGTGCGCAACAGCGCCCCCCATGAAACAGTGATTTAAAAGTAAACAGCAAGATTGTAAATTTTGTAAAGTGCATTTATTTGACATCAAATGTTTAGAGAATATTCAGCAATTTGCATTTGTCTTTGTTGTCGATCCGCAAAAGTTCATGTTGAGGCACGCGATGTTCCTTTGCGGTACAGAGGGTGTTAGATCAGCTTACAACTCAGTGCACCACAATTCGGAACATGAAACAGTGGTTTAAAAGTAAACAGCAAGATTGTAAATTTTGTAAAGTACATTTATTTGACATCAAATGTTTAGTGAATATTCAGCGATTTGCTATTGTCTCTGCTGTTGATCAGCAAAAGTTTATTTTGAGCCACGCGTTGTTCCTTTGCGGTAGATAGGCTGTTGGTTTATGATAAAAGCAGTAAATGGTCGCTCTGATAATCGGAAGGTTGCTCCAACAACGAGCCATTAGACCACCCTATTGGTTGGTATGTTGTTTGTAGCCGCTAGTACTGCGTAAGGGCATATTGATCGTTGGCGATTGTCCCATAAAATGGTGAGGGTCATGAAGTTGCATATTTGGACCTGCACCTGGCAGTTGAAGACCCCATCCGCTGGAGTCTGTAAATCGTGACATAGGCAAAATGGGGCGACATACCTGTTTTTTTTTTTTATTTTAATAATTTTTTTATTATTCAAGATACAGATATTGTTACATGTGTTAGCACATTACAGACTTTGAGTAGATCTGGTAAACATCAAGAATGAACAGAGATAACCATTTTAAACCAAAGAGGATATAACCATATTGAAGATATAGAAAATTTGATGCATTAAATTGTACAAGTAAGGATTAGAAATTGTAGATAGTGCTGATTAAACCTGGATTAATATAATACATCTCTGCAATGAGTAACTGATATGGAAATATGAGTGGAGAGATGGGGAGACAAACCAGGGAAACAGACAGCTAACATACCAGATACAGAAGGGAGCGAGGTTGAAGGGGGGGAAGATGGGTATAACAGATTATTGCATATAACTGATTCTTCTATTACAGTGATAATTAAAAACAAGCATTTTTATATAAATATAATCATTCAATTAGTAAAGTAAGCATGGGAGTGTTTCTTCAGGAGCCATGAGCGGTTGCATTGAAACAGTTGAGATAACATGTGAAATAGTGCCATTTAGCGTTGTATTTAGTGATTGTATTAAGATTTTTAGCCATGCACATTTCCAATTTGTGAGTTTGACGTAAAGCATTCCACCATGCTCTGGTAGAGAGTGATTGAAAGTATTTCCAGTTTGCTGTAATACATTTTAATGCAATACATATGAGTAGGTCATATAATCTAGTAGAGTCCGGTGGAATATGTGTTGTAATGGCTACGCTTCCTAAGAATATGCATAAGGGGGAAAACGGAACATTTATAGAGAAGATGCGCTGAATACATTTCCAAATATCGAACCAAAATTTGACAATATATGAACATTCAAAAAACATATGCATATAAGTGGCAGGAGACAGGCCACACGACCAACATTTAGCGTCATGGTTCGGGTTAGTCTTCGCTAATTTAGCCGGAGTAATGAAAGCTCTATGTATAAAGAAGTAGTAGTGTTGTGTAATGTTAGCTGAGACCAATACATGTTTGATTTTAGAAAACAGGCGGAGCCATATATGGTCCTCAAACTTATATCCTAAGTCAAGTTCCCATTTGTGACGAATAGGACAAATATTAAATGTTGAGGTTAGCATATTATATATTTTTGAGGCTTTGACCTCACCTGTCCTGGTTAGCAGTAGTAGTCTTAAGGCGTCTGGAGAAAGAATCTCATAGGAGAAATGATCTAGTGCATCAAGGCAGGAGTTGATTAACTTATTGTAAAACTGAAAGTCAGTGTTGGGTATGGTGAATAAGGTAGAGAGGTGTTGGAAGGAGAGAATTGAAGGACCGTCTATGATGTGTTGGATGAATCTAATTCCCTTTCCAATCCATGCTTTACGATTTAGGATCTTTTTATTGATGACAATATTCTTATTATGCCATAGTAAAGGGGATAGATATTTATTGGGGTTTTTGGTATGGGGGAAGAGAAAGGATTGTAGAGCTGAAACGGATGCTTTAATAGGTTCCGAAGTGTTCTTAGAAGAGTACTTAAAAATGTATATATGGTCAGTAATATCCAGTGGGTGAACTATATGTTTCTCTATTGTACACCATATAGGGATATCTGCAGATTCGGGGTCTGTGAACCATTGGCGAGATTGTTTTATGAGAAATGCAGAGTGGTATAGCTTAAAGTCAGGGAATTTAACACCACCCTTTTCATAAGGTGCTTTGAGTTTAGTTAGCGCTATTCTTCTGCTTTTTCCTATTCCCCAAAGAAAATTTAGTAGTATGGAATATATAGATTTGAAAAAGGAAAGGGGTAATGGAACGGAAAGAAGCTGAAGATAGTAAAGTACAATAGGGGACAGCATCATTTTGATAGTATCCAACCGCCCCCACCAGGAGAGGTACAGAGGGGACCATTTGGATGTAAGGTCTTTCAGGGTGTCCAATAGTGTTTTAGTATTGAGTTTGATGGTTTCTTGAATTGTAGGGGCAAAACGAAGTCCTAAATATTTGATGGATCCACTACACCATTTGAGGCCAAAAGGTTCAATGTCATGTTTAAGGCAATAGGGATTTAATGGCATAATTTCTGATTTTTGTCTGTTAAGTTTATATCCTGATACATGACCAAATTGAGATAGAGTGTCTAAGAGGTTAGTTATATGGAATTTAGGGTTTTTGATTAGGATAAGAATATCATCGGCATAAGCAGCAATTTTGGTTGTTGAGGTGCCTACTTGAATCCCTGGGATATTTTTGTTTAATCTTATTGATTCCAGCAACGGTTCGAGTGAGAGAATATATAATAATGGTGAGAAGGGGCAACCTTGCCTTGTGCCTCTGAGTAAGGTGAAGAATGAAGAGGTTTGTCCATTTAAATATATAGCGGATTTGGGGGCTGAATATAGAAGTTTTACCAGTGAGATACATTTTTCACCAAATCCGTGCCAGCGTAGGGATTGGAACATGAAATTCCAATCTACACGGTCGAAAGCTTTTTCCGCGTCCAAAGCAATGGCAACATATCCTTGTCCGTTTGTTTTGTCCTTGGCTACTAGGCTAATGGCATTCAGTAGGAGTCTAGCATTTGAGGATATATTTCGTCCTTTTACATAACCTGTTTGATCTGCTTTAATCAAGTTTGGGAGGGAAGATTCAATTCTATTAGCAAGTATTTTAGCAAATATTTTGCTTTCTATGTTGATAAGAGAAATGGGTCGATAGTTACTGGGGAGGGAAGGGTCTTTGTCAGGTTTAGGGAAACTGATAAGTAGAGCTTCTGAAAATGATCCCGAGGTGGATTTTTGCGATATAAAGTACGAAAAAAGTGTTTTGAGTTTAGGTGTTAATATTTGGGATAAATGGATGTAGAATTCAGTTGATAATCCATCTGGGCCGGGTGCCTTGCCTTTGCCCAGGCTGTGGATGGCTTTAGTGATCTCTGAGGAGGAAATATCACTATCAAGGTAAGAAAGGTCTGATCTAGGGTATGAAGTACGACTGATGTTTTTAAAAAAGGAATCAATTTCGTTTTTTGGAATGGAACTTTCTGGAGTGTATAAATCAGCATAAAATTTTCTGAAGCATTCAAGTATTGTGTCAGGACGGTGATGAGATATACCTTGAGTGTCTTTGATATGTGATATTTGAACTCTTTCTTTTTTAGTTTTTAAATAAGAAGCCAGCATTTTGCCCGCTTTGTTTGAGGTTTGGTATATCTTTGTTTTATATTTGAGTATGGTTCCTGCTGCAAGATCTGTTATTTCTTTGTTAATTTCAAAACGTAGTTTTATTACTTGTCGTAAGTTTGTTGAGTTAGTGTCTGCATAATAGATTTGTTCTGCAAGGGTGAGTTTCGAGTAAAGGTCATCTAGATGTTTTTTCCTAAGTTTTTTGTTCCTACCGGAGAGGGCCATTATGTGACCTCTCATGGCGGCTTTGAATGCATCCCAATTATTGACAACCGAGGTATCATCATCAAGATTGTTGGCAAAGTATTGTTGAATGAAGGCTTGAACTGATTGATTAAACTGTGGATCATTTAGAAGGAAGTTATTGAGTTTCCATCTAGTAGCGGTTTTGTTCGTCTCAGCAAGGCTGAAGGAAGTGATAACCGGTGCGTGATCTGAAATGATAATATTAGCGATTTTAGAGTCAATAATGGATCCAGATAGGGTTTTGGTTGCAAAAATATAATCCAATCGTGATAGTGTGTTATGTGGGGGTGAATGGAAGGTATAGTCTAGTTGTGTGGGGTGGGATAGTCTCCAGGTGTCAATTAATCCTGTTTCCGCTAGGCATTTAGTGAAAGATTTATGAGATTTATTTGGAATGAACATGCAGCTGGATTTTCGGTCTAAAAAAGGATCAAGGACCTGATTGACATCTCCGCACATTATTAGATTGATGAAGTTATTTTTGAGTATCATTTGTTTGATTGCAGTCCAGAAGGGGGGATCTGGTAGAGTGGGACCATAGATGTTAAGAATAGATACTTGTGTAGAGTCAATTAAAAGTTTTACCCAGACCCATCTACCATTTGTATCTGCATCTTGATCAAGGATTTTGTAGGGTTGTTTTTTACTAATTAGTATAGCCACTCCATTTTTCTTGGAAATTGCCGGACTGGAAATAACCTCTTTAACCCAAAGAGATTTGAGTTTCATAGATTCTTTGTTAGATAGGTGAGTTTCTTGTAGGCATGCTACCGTTGGTTTAAATTTGTTTAAATGAGATATTACTTTGCATCTTTTAATAGGATTTTTACATCCTTTGATATTCCAGGTTATACACTTGAAGGTCATTTAATCAGATATATAATGATAAACAAGCAACCTATGGCTGTAATACGATAGTAGAACCAGATCTTTAGTAATGTTGTTAAAAACATATATACCCAGGCAGTGATACAAAGGGATGGAACATTGAGGGTCAGGAAGGGGAGAAAGGGGTCTGATCACATTTTGGGATAATTCAGGCAATGAAATACACATGGATATAGAGATCAAACAGGACATAGGATAAGGATTCAGGAGAAAAGAGATATCGGGGATAGGTAACGCCAACTGGGTCACCAAAAAGGAAAAGAGCGACCAACAGTAGTAGAGGGACACCTGAACGGTACCCACCCCATATTGTTAGAGTAATTGGGTTATAACTGCATTAGGTAATTGCTAGTATAAACATACAGTATAATCAAACACATTTATAAAGAATTGAAAACAAGACCTCAGGTAGTAGTTGATGTTGAGGTACTCGGCGGATTGGAGGTGTCCATGCCATCACATTTTAGGGATTGTATGAAAGATCTCAAATCAGCTGGATCATCAAATATAGCTGTGCGACCTTCATGTGTTATCTTAAAGGAGCATGGATGGTATAGGCCATATTGGATATTTAGTTGTTTTAGAGCTGGGCGGAAGGATAGAAAAACCTTTCTTCTCTGAGCTGTGCTTCTGGCCACATCCTGCGAAATATATATCTTGCTACCATGCCAGATGAGAGATTTACGTTCCCTTGCTGTTGAAACAATGAGTTGTAATTGTGACAATTCCAATAGGTAGAGTATCAGTGTTGTAGGCAGCTGACGAGATGTGGAGGAAACTGAGGGTTGACCTATTCTGTGAGCACGTTGTATGTTGAGTTTTGTGTCCACGGGCAGATGTAGAATAGCTGGTAGGAATTTTTGTAGGAAGATAATAGGGTCGGATCCCTCAGCTCCTTCAGTTAAACCTGAAATGCGTAGATTATTGCGCCTACTGCGATTTTCCAAGTCTTCGTTATGCCTTTGGAGGTCTTTAATAGATTTTTCTAACTGTGCTACTTTAGGGGATATATCTTCGAGAGCACCAACTCTTTTCTCCACTTCGTCCACTCTGTTATTAACACCCATCCACCTTTCGTCTAGTTGCTGCAACTTAGTGTTGGTATTTTCAATGAAAGGTTTAAGTGCCCTAATTTCCGCTAGGATGGCTTCAATGGCAGGATCAGAAATTCCTAGTTGGGTTGGTGATTCACTTTTGGGTCTTTTCAGATTTGTTGTGGGGGAGGTGGTGTCTTTAGCAGAGGATGCATTTTTTTGGTTAGCTTTATTTGCTGCCATAATTGGAAATAGTAAAGTGAACCTTCTAATTAGAGCATTGACTGCTGCGAAGAATTGTAGATGAGTTTGAATATGTCAGCTCAGTGGATAGTTTGCAATCCTTTGTGTTACTTTCTTATTATAAAAGGATAGATGGGTTTGTTGATTTGATGGTGTTGAGCAAGTCCTCTTTATAAGTATGATCTATGACGGCCTATAGTATACAATTATTACCTCCATATTGTTTGTACTATGTTACTCTTATATAAAGAGACCAAAATGGAAACACAGAAGAACAATAAGGCGTATACTACAGAACTTTACACTTTTGAAAAAGGCTTGCCAGTATAGATGGTAAAATAACGGAGTCCAAAAGCAATTCTTTAGTGCAATGACTAGTATGAAGAGGAGTCTAGTCTGCCTGTATAGTTATGAGGGTGTGGAGATTGGGGGTTGGGGTACGATAATGAAGACCTTGGCGCTTACAGTTCAGGGTTTTTGAGGTGATTTTGGCAGAATATAGAGATTACTGTTGTGATAGTTTACAGGCTGCACACCTCCACTTATTTCCTTCTCCCCTTTTTACATTCCCTTTCTCCTCCTCTCCTCACCTTTTTATTTCTTTTTAATTAGTTCCTCCTTTTTAATGTCCGTCTGTCCTCAGCAATCCTTGGTTAGCTTTAAAGTTTCTTTAAAACATTTTTTTTTTTTTTTGCCCACCAGGTGGCAGCGTCTTCTTAGGCACCCGTGATGTTAGGCCCAGTCCTGCGCGTCACGTGAAGCGCGACGCCGAGCTTCTCCTCATGTGGGGCGGCGTACCTCCCACGCTGTCACGGAGTCTTCGTTTGGTGTGCGGTGCGGCTGGCAGAGCGGCTCTTACTGCTGTACGGAGCGGCGAAAATCACCCGGTTCAGTATCCAGCCACGTCGCAGGATGTAACGCTGAAGGAAAGGTAAGTTTATTTCTATAAATGTATACCTAATGCTTTGTTAGAGTATTTATGAGGCGGAGTAGCACAGTCAGGCGGCCATCTTCCACGGCGCTTAGCCACGCCCCCAACATACCTGTTTTAAAAAACAAATTAGTCTCACCAGCCGATCTTCATTAAAAATCATCATTTTATTTATTAGGGCGTGAAACTATTTGCTATCGAAGATAGTGCAACGGAGTATGTTAATAATAAAATAATAATATTTTCCCATTCATATAGCGCTAAGAACCGTGATGTATGTAAGCAATGCTTATTATTACCCACGGTGTGTGGTGCTCATTTATCGACCACGGAAGGATGAAAGGCTGAGTTTGGCCTTGCCGGGATTCGAACTTGCGTTAGCAAGCTGTGCACGGATGTCAAAGCGAGTGTTGTACTCGCTGTGCCACTTGACAGGCTACAGTGAAGTGGCACAGCGAGTAGAGCACTTGACCGCCTATAGACCGGTTAAATTATTTCTATTAACCCACCCTGTGTCGTCTACCTTTTTCAGAGCCCTCTAAACTACAGGGGATCAATTTGGCGGTGATAGTGCGCGGTAGAAAACATTATGCCACTTTGAACGAACAAGTTCAACTTGAGCGGTCTTTAATGCTACGCTATTGTAATTATATTTGGTATAAAATAATCTAAAGGGTTACTTACAGTACAATTGCAATTTCCATTGTCTACGAGCAGTGCAGTCCCAAAATATGACTCAGCGTGTGCGAACGATCTTTCGCATAGTGATATAATATATAAAAGTGGTTTCGTTTCAGAAATGTCATCCTTATCTTCTCTTACGTTTTAGCAACACTCCTTCAAGAGAAGTCTTTCATCACAATCTCTGTCTGTCAAGGTCAAAACACAATACAACCTTATAGTCCGCTTCGTGAGCCTCTCCGTGGCCTGAGAAAAAAATGGAAGCAGCTGACCTTCACTGTGAACGAGCATAAATTCTTACTTTGCAACATTCTGTGTAAAGCCATCTTTGAGAAGTTGGTTTTTGCACGCGATGTTTGTATATTGTTTGCGTGATATTAAAAAAAGTTTGTTTAAGGGACCTTATGGTTCTAAGTACAGCCGAAAGACCCCTGAAAATCGGAAGTTATGGTAAGCTATGAAAAATAACTCGCGCCACCACCGTGCACTGCTAAGACTAACACCCAGGACATCAAAGATGACATCGCAAATGTCATTGATGAAATCACTGTTGACATCACATGTGTATGTACTTTTCATGGAATTTGTGTACTAGGGATTTTTATTATAATGTTGCGAAAAAAGTGTCAAGGATATTGCAATAAATATCATACCGTTATTAGTGCTTTGAACGATGCATTGATATAAATAGCATTGTATTATGGGATTCTATCTAGTATACTGAGCTACTAATGGAGAAACATAGCATTGTGTGCAGAGCACAAGATGAAAGTATAATATTTGTAATGTTAATATGTTGAATAATGAAATGATAATTGTCCTGAAATGTTCGAAAATTCACAAAATGGGGGTGTTCTGAGGACGTTATTCGTATTGTGTGATTGCTTAGCTGTATGCAATGAGGGAATGGCACAGAGAGTAAAGTGGACGCCGTCCGCAGACACCGTGGCTGTTCGTGGACAGAGCGTGCTACATCCGGGTTTTTCCAGGAAATCCAACATGGAAAGAAGACTGTACGGATCAGCCAATCAGATGTCGAGGTTATGGATTTGTGTTGAAAGAGACTGTGTGTGGTGAAGATGGCAGAAGTAGAGAAAGTCACAGTGTTGGTGCTTGGAGATATGTTTGTGCATGGTTTACAACAGTACGCTCAATGCAGGCATGTTGCAAAGAACTTTGATGTGAAAGGAGTGGAGGTGGTGTGTAGCACTGTGCCTGTTTGCAATGTACAATGAATTGTACAAGTTTGTGAGGATATGGCCACGATGAACAGTCCGCGTGTGGTAGTTTTGCACTATGGTGCTTTCCATTTGGGCAACGTCCGTGCCCCTACTTTGTTGGCTGATTTGGAACACTTGGTTCAAGCCGTAATGAAGATCCTTCCAAATGCGAAAGTAATTTTTTCTGGATTACTACTTAGGGCAATATGGGACAATAGTTCAGTTTTTTGTCCTCAGCAAAACATTGCTAGGTGTGTCATCAACCGAGGCATGTGTGCCTTCATGCTTAGAGCTGGTATGTTCTTCTGTAATAATGAGAATATTGATGCCAGTAATGCTGTTAATTTTAAAGAAGATGGCATCTCTTTATCTTTTACGGGAAATGCCTTTCTATTTTGGAATGTAAGGGTTGCTTTGGAGAAGGTTATGTGAAGATTTTAGGAGTAAAGTAAGAAAAAAAACAAGAAAAAAAATACAAAATAACAGGTGTCTGTCAAGCATCTGTAAAAAAAACAAAAAAATGGCTCTTTTCAGAGCCAACTTCAAAGGGGAAATGGGGCACACTATTTAAATGTACATTCACCACGCTCCGATTTTCGAAATGTCCGCGGACATGCCGGTAGTCCGCGGACATGAAAATCACTACGAGGGGGTTAGTATCTTCTATGTTACATGTATATGAAGTCAGGGATATTATGGTTAAGTTGTGCTATTAAAATCCTATGAAATTCAGTGAAAAAACGTTGTTAAAGGGACGTTATGGTTAAGTTGCGCTACTAAAAACCTATGAAATTCAGTGAAAAAACTTAGTTAAAGGGACGTTATGGTTCAAAGTAAAACCGAAAAACCTCTGAAATTCAGCAGTTATGGTAAGATAAGCAACCATAACTCGCGCCACCGTGCACTGCTAACACTAACACCCAGGACATCAAAGATGACATCACAAATGTCATTGATGACATCACTGATGACATCACATGTCTGGCTCCCCCTTTTTTTCCTTTACTGACATATCTAGGCCACATGGTTTTGCTCAGTAACAGTCAAGGGGCCTCATTACGACCCTGGCGCTAAGGGATTACCGGTACCGGTAAGGGTACTGGTACCGGTAATCCCTTAGCGCCTGATTACAAGGTCCCTTTGCGGGTTCCCATCTTAATGGCTGGTTTTACCAGCCGTAAAGGATTGGACCCGCAAAGGGACCTTGGTGCTAATTACGGTACCTTCACAGTAGGCAAAACTCTAATAAGAAAGCCGTTATCTTTGCACTATTCAACATGGCAAGATTATGAATATTGCACCTTCAACATGTATGCTGCACACACTGCCTATGTTTCTGCATGAGTAGCTTACTATACTGGATAGAACTTCATAATAGAATGCTATTTATATCAATGCATTGCTTAATGCACTAATTAGCTCATGATATTTAACCTATTGATCCTTGACAGTTTTTGGTCAGCATTATAAGAATCCCTTGTACATAGTTTTCATGAAAAGTACATACACATGTGATGTCATCAGTGATGTCATCAATGACATTTGTGATGTCATCTTTGATGTCCTGGGTGTTAGTGTTAGCAGTGCACGGTGGCGCGAGTTATGGTTGCTTATTTTACCATAACTGCCGAATTTCAGGGGTTTTTCGCTTTTACTTTGAACCATAACGTCCCTGTAACTAAGTTTTTTCACTGAATTTCATAGGGTTTTAGTAGCGCAACTTAACCATAACGTCCCTTTAACAAAGTTTTTTCACTGAATATATATATATACCGTGGCCATGTAGTTATGGTTAAGTTGCTGTTTCCATTGGAAGAGCACTTTTCGGTGGCTTATAACTTCGCTCTCCCTGGACGTGTTTTGTCTATAGTAATGCAATTATGTAATACCTGTGTTTTATTAGCTACTTATTACATATTTCACAGTACACAAAAATCTATTAGGAAAACAATTATCATTTAATTATTCAACATTACAAATATTATACCTTCATCTTGTACACTGCACACAATGTTATGTTTCTGTATGAGTAGCTTAGTATAATAGCTATAACCCCATAATAGAATGCTATTTATATCAATGCATCGTTCAATGCACTAATTAGGGTATGATATTTATTGCAATGATCCTTGACACTTGTTTCACAACATTATAATAAGAATCCCTTGTACACATATTTCATGAAAAGTACATACACATGTGATGTCATCAGTTTGATTTACTGAAAGATCTGACTACTGATCTGGCTTGTCAGGTTCCCTGGACTCCACCCCAGAATCAGAGAACACCTCTTCCTCCTCACCTGAACTGCTGGAGCTTGGCTGTAACTTCTTCCTTCTTCCTTTCGCGCGGTAGTCCTTTTTTTTTAATAAAGATAGGGTCTACCCCGAAAGGAAGCCACAGTGACTTCTTGCCCAGTTAGCAGCCATCAAAGGAGAAAAAGCCACTGGAGGCATAAAATAACTCTGATGTCCGGAAGTGGAAAAGCCAGGTGTTGGACTTGATACACAGGCAAAGTCCTTTGATAGGAATGTCAATCCGAAAGGATAGGCAGGCTCAGGTCTGATAAAGAAGAGGGAGGCTTGAGAAGTCAAAGGGGAGAGAGGGCGAGTCCACAGCGGTGGACAGGAGAGCCAGGAAGAGCACCCCAAGGAGGGAGGAAAGTAGATGTTTCCATGGCAACTAGTAAACACACAGCCGAAAGGCAGAGAGCCGAGTGCATGTGATCCTCTGGGTTACGGTATCACTGGAACAGCTGAAGCCAGCAGAAAGCAAATCCAAAGAGAGGAGAGAGAGAAAAGCCAGAGCCTGGTACAGCAAGGCAGAGAGAGCCGCCCACGGAGGAGGACAGCAGAAAAGATGAGGCAGAAAGCCGCAACCGGCAAGGAGAAAAGCCAGGCTGAATGGGGCGGGGCTAAGCATCCAGCATGGAGAGGTAAGGCAAGAGACAAGAGAGCTCTGATGTGGAGCGAAGGAGGGAAAAACTAGCATCAGACCCAACAGGAAGGAAACAACTGGGTTGTAAAGTGCCGACCACAGGGAGGGAAAAGAATAAGAACCTCCCGGCAGTGGCCATTTTGCACAAACACTAGACCGCTCAAGGTGCAGAGTGAAGCAACGTGATGGCAAGGTTCAATGAAGGTGAATCCTCCATTGATTCCAGAAGCACCAGCTGCCTTTGCGCATGACATGGCTCCTTGGCTCAAATCCAAATTTTGTCTGACTTTGGTGAATAGTGTTATTGATCTCTTTGAAATGTGTGTTGTTTCAGATTTCAGAAAACTCCCTAAATCTAATCAATATGGGGGATATAATCTCTGTAAGCCGCAATATGAATCCATGCAGGATTTAAAAATTTACCACAGTATTGTCATTTGGAGGTGTGGTGATTTGGCGAAGGTGCCTATATTTGTCTGAAGCATTTTGACAACTTACAGATACTGTCTGCTATGAATTGGCTGATGGTGATGTGTTGAAGGCGACTAAAGAGTTGTATGATTTGAAATTGGATAAATGGTATAGATCAGGTTTACTGGACTGTGAAGATATTATGTTTTTGAAGTGTGAGAACGCTGTTACTTCTATATTGTGCATGTTTCTTGATACATTCTTACAACCTTATGTCCGAGATCGCAGTTCGTATATCAAAGATACTTTGGGCCTCATTATAACTCAGGCGGTTTGGAAATAACGGTGGCGGTAAACCCGCTGCCACCGTTGTTTCTGGACCGCCTGATCCCGATTCCTGCAGGCGGGAGGTGATGTTCCCGCCATGTCTGACCTGGCGGGTTTAACACCGCCCGCCTGCAGGCGGCCGATGAAACACCGGCAGCATTACGAGATGCTGCTGCTGTTTCCATGATCCCCATTCCCATCGAGCCCCATAGGACTCAATGGGAATGGGGATTAACACCATTCCGCCTCTGTGATTCCTGGAAAACCGGGGTTCTAATGCCCCGGTAATTCCGGGAATCATGGAGGCGGAATGGTAATACGAGTCCGGCGGTAACCAGGCGGTTTTACCGCCGCGGTTACCGCCAGACTCGTAATGATGCCCTTTGTATTTACTTAAAATAATTGAAGGTTTTGGTTGGGATCAACATTTTTCATTGGTTTCTTTAGACTGTATATGAGAATTAATCATATTGCTGGTATACAGGCATGTGACTATTTTCTAAGCACGAGATTGGTGAGCTATAAACAACAGAATGAATTGTTGTTGGAACCGTTGGATGTTTTCTCAGTAACAATTACTTTCTTTTTGAAGTTAAAATCTATAGACAGAAACAAGGTACAACAATGGGCTCATGTGTATCAAGGATAGTGGGAGGAAACAAAGACATGGTCGTCAGAGTATGCTCAATATTTGGATCACATTATTGTATAGTTACACTTCATAGATCTTTTTATTATATGGGATGGTTCCCAAAATATACTAGTGGAGTATATATCATAATGATCTATATTTTGAGTTGACTCTAACCAGTAGTACATCAGAATTGGTATTCTTAGATGTACTATTTCAAATTTGGGCAAAGCAACTTGTGAGTACGTTGGTTAGAAAACCTACATCCACCAATACTGTACTCCATGCCAGTAGTCTTCACCCACAAGCATTAATCAATAGTATACATTTTGGTGAGTTTTTAAGGGCTAAGAGAAACTGTTCTACAGAGAATGACTATGTCATAGAAACTAAAGAAATTGGGAAGCATTTCTAGTTAGAGGGTACTCAGCGCATTAGGTTGCCAATGCCTTTGACAAAGTTGGAACTTTCAAACACAGTGATTTGTTGTCTAATAAGAGGAAGTAAAAGAAAACAAAGAACAGTGAATCTATTAGATTTATCACAAAGTACAGTTCTCAGGCACAACATGTTAAAAAGATTTTATAGAAACATGTACCTATACTGAGACTGGATGCAGATATAGATGGGGCATTGGGTAGTCACCCGCAGGTGACATTTTCTAAAGAGTCGTCTTTAAAAGAAATGATTGCTCCAAGTAGGATCCCTAAATTGGAAAAAACAAGAAAATTGACTTTCACAGATAAGTGGACCCATTGGTTTTTATAAAAGTGGCAAATTTAATATCTGTGAATCGGTAATGTATACAACAACATTTTAATATATCACCTCGTTTTTATGGTATATCAAGCAGGATAGCCTGTCTGCTACTAATTTTGTAGTGTACATGCTTAAATGCCCTTGTAATTTAGCTTATATTGGTTTGACAATTTTCCCCTTTAAAAGTGAGCATTTTGCAACATTTCCATGCTATTTGAAACATTGATGAAAATTATCAGCTAGCCAAATATTTTGCTGAAAAACACAAAAGAATCCAAATCTACTATCCTTTATAGCTGATTAATGTGCTAGAACATGCAAAGGAAGGACACCAAGTCTTAAGATTATGCCATTGTGAATCTAGGTTGATTATACATTTAACACTTTCTATCCCAAAGAACATAATGTAGATCTTGAACTGATTGTCTTTTTGAATGATTCTTTGAGATATCTTTATATCGCTGTGGTTCTCATCTCTACTGCTATTTAATTTGTGTATAGTTCAGGAGTATAAGGCTCCTGGTTGTATTGCCCACTTGGCCGGTATATGCGGTATGCATGCACAAATATCCTTCTGGACAAAAGGGTTACATTCAGGGGGTAATTCATAGAATTCAGCGCACAAGTGGCGCACGCGGCTGGCGCACAGTGTGCGCGTGCGAATCCCTGCGCCAGCCGCGTGCGCTAAAATCAATTTCCGCACACAGCGTATTCATGGATTCCAGCCACCAAAACCAGCCGTGGCGCACAGTGGCGCAGCGACCCTGCAGCAGTGCCAGTTACGCCCCCAAGAACGCCTCCCGCGCAGGGAAAAGCCATCAATATACCCAATCCAGCGCAAAGGGCTGCGCTAACCCTGTACCAGCACGGCAAGCGGGCTACGTGTATCACTGGGGTGCGCGGGAAGTGCCTCACGCGATTGGCCCCGTGCGAGCAGGGTACGCGTATCTCAGGGGTGCGCGGGAAGTTCCACACGCGATTTCCGTAGGGCACGCGTATCTCAGGGGTGCGCGGGAATTTCCACACGCGATTGGGCCCGTGCGAGCAGGGTATACGTATCTCAGGGGTGCGCAGGAAGTGCCACACGCGATTTCAGCAGGGTATGTGTATTTCAGGGGTGCGCGGGAATTTCCACACGCGATTGGGGGTACGCGTATCTCAGGGGTGCGCAGGAAGTGCCACACGCGATTTCAGCAGGGTAAGTGTATTTCAGGGGTGCGCGGGAATTTCCACACGCGATTGGGGGTACGCGTATCTCAGAGGTGCGCGGGAAGTGCCACACGCGATTTCCGCAGGATACGCGTATCTCAGGGGTGCGCGGGAATTTCCACACGCGATTGGGCCCGTGCGAGCAGGGTACGCGTATCTCAGGGGTGCGCAGGAAGTGCCACATGCGATTTTAGCAGGGTACGTGTATTCCAGGGGTGCGCGGGAAGTTCCACATGCGATTCCATCAGGGTGCGTGTATTACAGGGGTGCGCGGGGAGCACCACACGTGAATTGCACGTGTGGGTCCTCCCAGGTGTTCCCTCTACACCCCCCACGGCCCCTGCAGGTGGCTCACACCACAGGGGCCTACCCTGCACATGTCCTGCAGGCACACCATCCACCATGGCCATGACCCCCAGCCAACCCACATGTCAACTTGCACTACTGCCCACCAACGCATGTCCCCCTGCACCCCCAGTCACCAGGGGCACCCTCCACCAGGCCCCACCCATGTCTCCCAGCACCCCCACCCCCCAGCAGTGCAGGGGCACCCACCACCAGGCCCCCACCCATGTCTCCCACCACCCCCACCCCCCAGCAGTGCAGGGGCAGCCTCCACCAGGCCCCCACCCATGTCTCCCAGCACCCCCACCCCCAGCACTGTGGGGCACCTGCCAGCAGGCCCCCACCCATGTCCAACTCATGTTCCCCACCACCCGCACCCCCCAGCACTGTGGGGCACCTGCCAGCAGGCCCCACCCATGTCCACTGCATGTTCCCCACCACCCCCACCCCCCAGCAGTGCAGGGGCAGCCACCACCAGGCCCCCACCCATGTCTCCCAGCACCCCCACCCCCCAGCCACCAGGGGCAGCCTCCACCAGGCCCCCACCCATGTCTCCCAGCACCCCCACCCCCCCAGTCACCAGGGGCAGCCTCCACCAGGCCCCCACCCATGTCTCCCACCACCCCCACCCCCCAGCACTGATGGGCACCTGCCAGCAGGCCCCACCCATGTCCAACACATGTTCCCCACCACCCGCACCCCCCAGCAGTGCAGGGGCAGCCTCCACCAGGCCCCCACCCATGTCTCACGCCACTCCCACCCCCCAGCCACCAGGGGCAGCCTCCACCAGGCCCCCACCCATGTCTCCCACCACCCCCACCCCCCCAGTCACCAGGGGCAGCCTCCACCAGGCCCCCACCCATGTCTCCCACCACCCCCACCCCCCAGCAGTGCAGGGGCACCCACCACCAGGCCCCCACCCATGTCTCCCAGCACCCCCACCCCCCAGCCACCAGGGGCAGCCTCCACCAGGCCCCCACCCATGTCTCCCAGCACCCCCACCCCCCAGCACTGTGGGGAACCTGCCAGCAGGCCCCCATCCATGTCCAACTCATGTTCCCCACCACCCCCACCCCCCAGCACCGTTGGGCACCTGCCAGCAGGCCCCCACCCATGTCCAACTCATGTTCCCCACCACCCCCATCCCCCAGCACTGTGGAGCACTTGCCAGCAGGCCCCCACCCATGTGCAACTCATGTTCCCCAGCCAACATGTCATCACAATCTAGATCCCTGGTCCCTATGGTCAGCCTCCAAATGCAAAACACCCACCCGAGTATTGCATCCACCCACTCATAATTTGCAATTACATCACAGAACACCAATTGCAAGTTCCGAAACAAACACATTTCCCTCACATACACCCAATGGGTGTCAGTGAATCTCAAAACACATATCATGAAATGCATGAAACCAGTGAGATACCACACATTGAAGTTCACCAAAAAAAATATGTATTAAAGGAAACATAAATAGAATAAAAAATGAAGAAACAGAAATGTGAATGTACAAAATGAAAAGAAGCATGTCCGTTAAAAAAAGCAAAACCAAAAATAAAATTCCAAAGTAATGTTGTCCAAAGTCAATGTCCACAAAACAAAATCCAATGGGAAATAAAAAAGAAAGCCATTGCTCCATGGTTAAAAAGTGAAAAAAAAATACAATCCAACGGTGAACTATGTACATGGGAACAAGCCAGGGTCCATTATCCCAACAAAATAAAGGAAACCTATCTAACTACACTCACTAATAAAATAAACTATATACAAAAATGTGGCCAATGTCCGAAAGGTCCAAATAAAATAAAAACAAAAATGAAACATAACACTACCTACATAACTATGTACAAGGGCAGCGGGCTAGTTTCACGGCTCACTTGTGGATGTCCCGGGCCAGGACATCATCGAACTCCTCCTCAATGTCCCGGAGGCGGTCCTCCTCCATGGTCCCGAGGGTCCGCAGGGCCATCGACGTCTCCACCTCCAAACCCCTGCAGATTGCCTCGAGGCACTCGGCCCGCCTCAGGGCCCTCCGCATGGAGTTCTCCGCCCTGACCATTGTGAGCCTTGCCTCTTCTGCCCGCTGCTGCTCCGCATCTATGGCGTGGCCCAACCGCTGCCACACGGAAGACACTCTCTGTCCTGGGTCCTCCTGCCCTCCGGCCGATGCCTGCCCCTCCGATGTTGAAGGCCCCGAGAATTCATGGCTCCCACCACGTTGCTGCTGCTGCTGTGCCTCTGCCCGTGCACTGCCTCCTGCTGCCTGCACATCCTCCGCCGGCTGGGGTGCAGTCGTTGATGTGGCCACCCCTGATGGACGTCCGACTCCCGACTGTGGCAGGGATGCCTCCTCCACCAGCCTGGCCGCACCGTCAGAGGCAGCTCCACAGGGCACCCAGGTGACTGATGGGTGGGAAGATGGCACAGAGGACGACTGGCGCGTAGGGAGTCCAGTTGAGGAGGGGGTCGGAGCAAGCCCCATCAGACGGAGGAATCCGGCCTGGGTGACCTGTCCCAGCAGGCTGACGTGGTCAACGAGCCATTCGAGATGACTTGCAGTCTCTTCATGAAAAGACTGCAGGTCACCTCGCATGGCCCATTGACGCAACGCCACACCAGCCAGGACAGGCTCAACCCGGACCTGGATAGCCACGTCCGCAGACAGAGGAAGACCAGTTGACGTGAGCTCATCCCCTGCCTGAAAACGGGTCTGGACGTAGGCATCCCTGCTGATGCAAGATGATGCAGGGACAGGATCAGGGACAGGATTGCACACAGGCACCTCCGCGGCGGCCTGTGCTGCCTCCTGTCCCTGGTCCTGCACTGCACCACTAGCACCAGTGGGATCCCCACCCCCAGACTCCGTCTCTTGTGCTTGCACGGCCTCCTCCTCCAGAAAACCCCCCACCAACCTGGATGACTCCGTGCCATCTTCCCCTGTTGGGCCCTGTGGGGTCCCAGCTGCCCCTTCTGCTGCAGAGGAGTCCAACTCCAACCTCCGCCTCTCGGACCTCCCCGCGGCAGCTGCGGCCTGGTACGCGGCACCGGACTCCTCACTCCCCGACGAGATGACAACATGGGAGGGGAGCCTGGCCTTGCGTCTCCTGCTGGCGGTGGGATCCCCGCCGCTATGCTCCACAGCACCTTCTCCGCCCTCTTCATCAGTTGACGCTGCAGACAGGGAGAAACAAAACACAGGCATCAGGGCACTGTACAATGGACACATACACACATGACAGTTGTACATGAGTAGCATTGGCAAACCTCAGACATGTCATCACAATCCCCAACACACATGTCATTACAACTCGCACACATGAGCCATACCACAGCCATATCGCAACTGCCACCACCATCCATACACATACAACAGCATGAGCAGCCAAAGGTGAGCCAGACATCACATGCAACACAGGAAGTGCACCACACATGTACACACACCACCACACTTGCATGCATGTGTACACCTCTGCCAAGTGTCGCAGTGTTCAGACGGGCATCCATGTCACATCTGCCAATCAGGCTTCCACATACCGCTGTCACATCCATCCATGTTGCATCACTGTTGCACCATTGTCAAATACACACACATGCACATGTACACAGTGCTGATACATGCAGCCAAAAACAACATACATGCGTGACATCACGGACATGTCTACTTACATACACATTAATCCAAACATGTGTGCCCACACAACTGCATTTGGCATGCAAGCCTACACACACAAGCACCATCCATGTCTCACACATTACAGCCCTCGCATGTGTCAGCCCCACGGCCCTGTACACCCCCACCCATACTCGACCCCATACAAACAGATGTGCAACCTGCACACTACTGAATAATCACCACACGCACTGCTCACAATCCGGATGCATGTACACTCACCGCTCGACCCCAGACGGGTCTGCTTCTCAAGGACCTGGACGTGGAGCGCTGGGGATATGCGTTCCAGGACCCTCATCTGTTCTTCCGACAAGTGGCCCCGGCGCCCCTTGGCATCCGCTGCCTTCAAGAGGCGCCGGGCCTTGTTCAGGGTCCTGGACCTGAAGTCCTCCCAGCGCTTCTTGACATGTTGTAAGTCGCGGACTGCCACCCCCTCCGCGTTGATGGCAGTCACGATGTCAGTCCAGATCCGAGTCCGTCCTTCCTTGTCGGCGCGGGAACTTCCGAAGAGGGCATCATACTGCCCCAGGACTTGCTCCACCAGGTCACCAACTTCGGTGGCACTGAAGCTGGTGCCCTTCTGCCTCTCTGGCCGGGGGTTGTCAGTGGTCCCAGATGGTGTTTGCCCCGACATGACAACCCCAGAGGCAGGAGTGGGTGGGCAACTGGGTCCTGGGGCTGGGCTGTGGAGCGATGGAATCCCAGTCGGGAGTCTTCGGTTCCAGCAGGGGTGGTCACAGCAACAGCACCCTTGTCTGATGTGCAGGCAGCAAATGGCAGGGCACATGGGCAGCAGGCAGTCAGGCAGCAGCAGATGGCAGGTGGGAGCGTGCTCGGGGCTCTGGGGGGCAGTAGTTCGGCCTTCTGGGCAGGAGCGTGGTCTTCCGTGTGCTTACGCGTGGCCAGCTTGATACGGAGTGATTTGGCACGTGAAAAATCTGCACGTCAGCGTGTAATTCGAGGAAAGGCCCTTAGCGCATAAGCGCGTCTGCACGCATACGCATTTTCATTGGACAGGAGGCCCCTCAAGCGCAAGCGCCCCTGTGACGTGACGCATACAGACGTGCATGGGCATTTCAGCGCGCGTGAAAAACTGCACGTCCGCGTGTAATACGAGGAAAGGGCCCATGCGTGTAAGCGCGCGTGGAAACTGCACGTCCACGTGTAATACGAGGAAAGGGTCCATGCGCGTAAGCATGCGTGAAAAACTGCACGTCCGCATGTAATACGAGGAAAGGACCCATGCGCGTAAGTGACGTGACGCGCACGTGCGTTTCCCTCAGCACGGGTTAAAGGTGAGCGGGCCCAGCAGTTCGCTGTACGTGCCTTTTGTGGAGACCGACGTGTGTTGCTGCTTCCTGTTGTTTCGCGCGCCATCACAACTTCACAGCTATCAAGGATGTATCTCTTCTTTTGGCGGGGGTATTGGCTACGCGTGTTTTTCTGCATCGCGCTAGTCAGACAGTGAGTTGCACACGCTCTTTTTCCCACTGCGGGTGCCCCTGTGTATCGCACCCATTTTCGATGTCATAGTAGCCTGCGTGTCCTACGCGTTATTCGTGTTACTGGGTGCCAACGCGTACTGCGGGAGGTTGAATCCATGCACGTAGGCTGCAGGGTTGCGTGCATGGTTTTACTGCAGTTTTGGGGTGCCTGAGCGTTGCGTGACCCGTCACCACATCACCGGGGTCACATACAGCCTTGCAGGTGCAGGGGGGCTGTTAACATCTTGCTTCCCACCCCCTTCACCCCAATTGCCCAGGTCAATTGTGGTGTACACCTCCCATTGGCACCACTCCATCTGTGCCAGCACTACTACATCTGTGCCATGGTTGGGAGGCCACCAAAGGTGAGGGGCGCCTCAGCTGGGCGTACTCCTCGTGGCCGTGGTCGGGGACATGGCCGTGGTGACCAGGGAGTAAGGGGACTCCAGGGTGTCCTGGGCAGCCACAGAGGGGGAAGAGGCAGGGGTGCGCCACTTGAGCACAATGTTGTGCCATGTGTCGGTGCAGCCATGCCACCACCCCCTGTGGTTCCGGGGGATGCAGCTCCTGCATCTGGCACTGGCACCCATATGACCCGGCAGTCCGTTCCATCGACTGCCACGGGCCCAAGGGTAGTGGTAGCTGCAGGTGCAACTGTGGACACCGCCACCCAGGCTCAGGGTCTGCCAGCGCAGGCTGCGTTGGCACTTGAAGAGCCCTTGGTAGATCTCCAACAGGCCAGGGGGAAACCATAAGGGCAGGCCGGGCTGCTCAGACCAAGACACGTGTCCCTGGGGCAGTCATGTCATCTGCTGCCCCGAACCGCCGGGTGTTGGCAAGTGCAGGGGCAGATGCACCCAACAGCACCCCGTTTTTGTGAGTCTGTCAACCAGGACCGTTGCGGTCAATGACCCTGCCACAGCTGATGTTGCTGCGCAGGGTCCATTAGTGGGCACCCAGCTGCCACTGACACAAGTCAGGCCTTTGGTCATCCCTCCTCCTGCCACTCCCTTGGCTCAATCCACCGAACCCACTGGCCATACTGGTCAGGGCGGCATTAGCCAGCCAGGGTCTGCGCCACAGTCCAAGAGGAGGAAGGTTGTACCTGCAGCACAGGCTGGGACCCCACACACAGCCACGACCTCCTGCACGTCGAGGAAGAAGCCTTTCTGTAAGCAGGAACTGGACTTCCTCGTGGACTACGTGCGTGGCCACAGCCGTGACATGCTAGTGGGTGCCAATAGTCAGACTACGGCTGCCCAACGTGACACCCACTGGAAGCATGTTGCGGAACATGTCAGTTCATTCGGCCATGAGGTGCGCACGGCGCAGGAGTGCAAAAAGCGTTGGAATGACATCAAGCGCAGCACTAAGGCCAAGCGTGCCTCAAATTACAACTTGACTCTGGTGACTGGCGGTGGGCCTGCACCAGAGGAGGAAGAACTCACTCCGCATGAGGCTCTCATTGCGGAGTTCATACCACCTGAATTGGTCGAAGGAGTGTGAGAGATGCTGGACTTCGATGCCCAGTCCAGTGAGTGTTGATGCGTATTTGTTGAGGACATGTGTGTTTCACTTGTGGGATGTGTTGTGCATGATTGCTGCTACATGTGACGTGTACATGGTTCTGATGTGTAAGTAATGCAATGCTACCGTCATGCATGTCTCCTCTGCCTGCATGCGGGACTCCATGTAGGCATGCTCCCTTGCCCCTCCTCCGCCACTCTGCACCCCAGTTCCACCTTTGCACTGGTCTGCTTCAATCTTGCCAATGTGTACTTTCTTGTTCATGTGTCCTGTGTAGATGCTAACTTCCAGTGTAGAATCTGCCAGACATATGCCGTGTGGTACAGCCTTAGTACTCGATGCAGTGTATCTCACTTGTACTGTGCATGGGTCAGATGTCCCGCAGGGACATGAGTGCCCATTCATGCTCCATGTGCATTGCACGCATGCCCCTATGTGTCCTTGACTGGATGATCACTGTAATATAAGTCCTTGGTTACATACATTGCCTGCCATCTCATCAGCCTTCCCATGTCAACTGTGGCTCAGTCCTGCGTTGCACACATGTTTAGGCTCTGACAATCTGTCCAACTCTTGTTGTGTCTTCTTCACACGTGGGCGGCCTCCGGAGTTTCCATCATGTGTCCTGCCCACTGTCCCAGCATCATTTGCAGTGTTGTAATTTGAATCACATTAAGCTGTTGATGCCAGTCAACACTGCCTGTCAATACACAGGTTTATGGTCAGCCTTTTGATACCATGCTAGGCATCCCTGCTTTGGTACTGGGGTGGAGGGGTGCTTGGCTTCTAGACATGGTACACATTGAATGCACAATGCACGTGATGTCTGAATTTGACATTGCACTGCCTTCACATTTCCTGGCACACACCATGTAGTGCTTGTACATGTAGGTAGTGAGTGGCATACACATTTTCTGCACTGCGTATACCCACTTCCATGGAAACTGCCACCTTTCAACAGGTCTGATCACAGAAGCTATTCAAAGTAGACCCAGCATGCATGCCAGGTCATATGTTGTGTGTCACATGTCTGCCGGATGCCTTTGCTGTCGGTGTGTGTGTGTGTCGTGTGCTTCTGACATGTGCATTGACCTTTTTCTCTCTATTTTTCAGGTGATGACGCAATGGAGGCGGAGGATGGTGTTGTCATGCCAGACACAGGGTTGGTAACACCACATCAACCCGGCAGTAGTGGGGGTCGTGGGGTGGTAGGCCACGAAAACCCCCAAGTGCTGCAGTCCATCTTGTCTCTGGCTGCCTATGAGTCCAGCCTTGATGATGACTCTGACGTCCATGTTGAGTTGGATGAGCATCAAGTCCATGTGTAAGGGGTGAGTGATTCTGATGCGGACACTCCTCTGTCTGCGTCACCTGCACTGAGGGATCAGACAGTCTTGGTTCCTCCGCCCGTGGTGGATCGGGACGCAGGGTCACCCTCCACACCTGTCACTGATGTGCCTGGGACATCACGTCGACGGGGGCATATAGTCGTGCAGCAGCAGGCGGTGCTAACACAGCGAGGACCCCCGGTCCTTGGGTCCCGCAGGGGTCAAGCCCGGCAACGCGGTCGCCGCGCGCAACCGCTGTATACTGAGTGGGAGCAAGACATGACTGCCAATTCTGAACGGCAGGTGGCAGCAATGGAGAACATCGCTGAGAGCATGGAGCGTGTGGCCCGATCTGTGCTCCCCACTGCTAGGCAGGTGCTTCTCCAGCAGCAGGCGGCACGGTCCACGGCCCGCTCGCTCAGGCTGGGCATGGCGGCCTCAGACAGGGCACGCCAGGCTGAAATGTCGTCTCTGCGTCAAGCAATTGCTGCTCACGCAGAGGCGCACATGGATACCCTGAGGGAGGAGTATGCTTCCCTCAGATCCACTCTGGGTGTCCTTATGATGTCCCAGAGGCAGCAGGCAGAGGAGAGGTTTGCACAGCTTGAGCGTACCATCTTGGCTGAGCTACAGGCTTGCCGGGAGGTGCAGCGGTTGTCCAGCCAGGCCTTGCAGGAGGAACTCCGTGTTACACGTGCTACCTTGCAAGAGGAAGCACGTGTATCACGTGAGGTTCTGCATGCAGACCTACGTCACATCTCCACACAGAACCAGGCTCACCCGTCCGGCAGACTTGCTGCCGACGAGGGGCAAGCTGCGGCTAGGCATGGCCAGGCTACTGTGCCACGTCCTCCTTTCCAGGATGAGCCAGACTCGGACGACCATCTATCTCCCACATAGGTCGTGCTGTGCAGGCGTTGAGCCCATGGAGGATTTTTTTTTTGCCTCAGCATCATTGCATGTGGATGTTGAGCAGCACCCTGTACCTCCCCCCTCCTGGGTGCCTCCCCTCCCCCCGGGTCGTATGTGGCCATTTTTGATTTTTCTTTTAGTTTAGTTAGTTAAGTTTCTGTTTGATAGTTAGTTTAAATAGGTAATGTAGGTTTTCCATAGTTAGTGTAATTAGTTAATAGTTGAGTTAGTTTAAAATTGCTAGTCTATTGTGCTTTCATGTGACGGTGCAGTGCTTTGTGGCTTTTGAAGGCATCCACTGTCTGTTCCAGCTGGGCCCTTCATGGTTGTCTTGTGTATGTGTTTGCTGCTTGGGGTCCTTGACTCACATATGCCACTCCTGCCTCCCTTATCCATGGGCTCGCAAGGATGGTTCGGTGTTACAGCATTTTACACAAGGGCTTTGGACTGTCATATCTGTGGCATGTCTGGTGCTGTGTGACTTGTGTTGACACCCCTAGTGGGGATGATTTAGGTGTCATTGTCCACTGTTCAGCTTTTGCTAGATGGGATGTGTCATGATTAATGTGGACATTGATTGCTGTGCATTGTGTAGTATGTTTCATATCTTTCCTGTACATGTGCTTGTTGCAATTCATGCTGTAGATAGTGTTCCACACTTTGGAGGTGAAAGACGGACTGATGGTGTGATTTGTGATGGGACTCTCTGACATGGTCAAGTAATGAGATGCCTGATGAGACACACACAGATGACTTTGAAGCATTAATCATGTGTTTCATGCCCTTTCTGCAGGGGGATGAGCCTCCAGAGCACCTTTGCCAGCAGACATGGCCCATTGGACGACGGAATTCTGGACCCGTTTGTTGGTGCCCACATGCACATGTGTGCACAAGCAGAGGCACAGTGATTGCAGACCCACATCCTAGAACTGCTGACATGTTCCAAGGAACTCCAGGCAAGGTGAGCATCACAGGGGGGCCACGACACAGCAAAGCTTGCACCAGGCGAGTTGCACATGCAGGCTTAGTCACAGCACTGAGGGTGAGCTTAGACGAATATTGGTGTTGAAGCACACAATGCAGCTCAGATGTGTTTGTGGACTGATGGCTGTTGATAGTAGGGTTGTCTGGGACACATACAGGGGCAGTGGCACATACCCTCCGGTACACCAAGGTCCATTGAGGCACTTGTATCAACCATGTAGCCTTCCGAGACATGGAAAGGGGCAGCTCACAGGGACATACAGCAAGGGACATACTCGGGTGCAGTGCATGTCTTTTCCACGTACTTCATGATAAATGCACTGCCAACTTTGTTTCAGTCATGGCGGTACGCAACTTGCTCTGTAGTCATGGCTTGCTATATGGGTCTGTCTGCTTACCCAGGGAACATTGCATGTTGTGTGAATTGTGACACATTGGTGTTCCATTTGCCACACACCCACCAGCGGCTGCCTTACTGCATTGACTGTGTATGTCCCGTCACAGGGGTGATGTTATATATGGGTACGAAGCATCAACCACAGATTGTCTGTTTGTAGAGTAGTTTGTTGCTATGGGGCATGTTTGGTGTTGTGTTTTTGTGTAATTGGCACGTACAGGTTGTTGACTGTGGCTCTCTTTGCAGCATTGCAGTGCTCCTGTAACCGGACCTGAGAGTGCGCAGGCAGGAGGCCAGCACTCAAAACCAGAGCTAAGTGTCTTGTTGTTTTTCTTATGAACTGCTCTGCATAGGCTTGCTGGGGAGTGTACTGATGCATGGATGTATGTGTGGTTCAATTTGGTATGTTTTTTTCTCTCTAATCACCCGTGATCCTATGCAATTTTGAAACCTGTACCCTCTACCCGGTGTTCCTGCTTCCCGTGCCTATCCAAGCAACGTTCCCTGCCCCTCTTTCCCCACTGGGGTTGCGGATGCCTGTGTAAGCCCCGAACTTGCAGGCGCCAAAACCCTAGAGGGGGTGGTTGGTTCGTACCACTCCTGAGCCTGGACTACAGAAGGCCATGACAATGATGTCCAAGTTTGTTTGGATTGTGTATGTGTTCATGCAGGTTGTACATTTTCGTGCATTCCCTAGTTTCATGTGTCATTCCTCCTCCCCTCTCCTGCCACTCATTCCAGTCATCCAGTGTGTCAACACCTGTCCCGACTGCATATCCCTTAATCTCATTCCCCACCAGGGTCTCAGGGCCTGTGTGAGTTTGACCTTGCAGGCACCCGGGACATGGTGGGGGTGGTTGTTTCCTGACACTCCCGCGCCTGTACAGGGGACCTGTGACAGTACACATCCATTCATGGTGCATCATCCTATGTCATGTACCACACATGTCTCACATCCTGTCGTGACATTGTTTTGCTGTGCTACCTTGGTTGTTGCATCATTGTGGTAGTACTTGGCCTTTGTGAGGTACTGCTACGTCAAGTCATCTACTGGAGGGTGTTCTGGTTCGTTTTTATGCCTTGGATTTTGTGATTTTGGAAATGAGTGTGGATTCTGAGGGTTCAGGCATCTTTTTACACACAAGGTGGGAGATGGTGACGAAGGGTAAAGGTGATCCTGTGGCCAGGTGGAATTGAGGTTTGGAGGCTCCATGACCCAGGTGCAGTTGTTCAGTGGGTCATGGTCATTTGTGAGGGAGGGGGGGTTGTTGTTGATAGTTGCCTTGCCCTGCAGTGTGATGGGAACTCTGACATAGTAATGGTGGTATCCTATGTACATGTTGTGTTCTGCTGATCAATGCCTGTTCATGTGTTGTGTTTTCCTTTCAGGTGCGAGGGGATAGTTGTGGTTTGACATGCTGGTGTGTACACATGGTGCATGTTCACATGTGATGTGTAGGGAACACTGATGGTCACTTGAGTGCATATGCATATGTGGAGTGCATGTCCTTGCAGAACCACACACTTGCACTCTGATGCACTACATGTACTCCCACCCTTGCATATCCATGTGTACACTGTTTGCCTTCTGGTGCCCACTGTGTCCCGGCAGCACATGTTCTGTGACCGATCATGGATCCAGTACATGCCTAATTTGATGTTTGACGTGGTCTGCCACTTAGATGTGATGCTCAGGGTGTGCATCACACACAATGGCTGTTCACTGTGCTGTGCGCTGAGCAGTGTGATGCAGGAGTAGGACACTGCACACATGAGCTGCAGTGTTTATTTTGCAATGCATAATGTGCATGTAGACAGGCATTCATTGTGATGTTACGTCTACGATTGTTGTAATGCATTTGGAAATGACTTATTTTGGGTGGGAGATTTTGTTGGTCTGTCATTTCATCTGATTCCGGGTCAGGCAGCAGTGTCCGATGCCACTGTACATTTAGGACATGATAATGTGCACCTTATCGTTACTGCATTGGTGTATGGGAATTGCTTGCCATGTCATGTTGATGTTTGGGAGGGTTTGAGTGACATGACAGTGATGGCCATGGACTGTTTTGCAGGTGTGTGTGATGCACACCTTGCATGTCCGGGTCATCCGCTTCTCAGAGTAACTAGCTGGGGGTAGATTTCTCTCCGCAGCAGGGCCCTCCCCCTGGAACAGACTTCCGGCCTGACTTGAACTTGAGGGGAACCATCTCCAGTTCTGGAAGCACCTCAAGACCTTCCTCTTTGCTTCTGCTTACTGTCTGCCTCTCCCTTGCAGAATTCTCCACTGGAACTGCACAGGAGCTGCAACTGGGCCACTCTCACCGACCTCGGTCCCTGGCCCAGCCACTCTCCACTTGCACTACCTCCCTGGCAACCCCTGCACTGCAGTACTGTCTCTCTATCCCTACAGCCCTCCCTTCCCAGCACTTGTCTGCACTTACCTTTGTAGTTGCCACCAGGCGACCTATGTATTATTTTTTTGGGCTACTTCCCCTGTACTGGACTCCCCCCCACCCTTCCCGTTGCACTTTTCCCATTCCCCCTACCCCTGCACTTGCACGATCTCAATGACACCTGGCCTAGTAGTACCGTTCTCTGTGTTCCCTTGTTCCCCCCTCCCTGCCTCATTGCGCCTTGGAATACTTGTGTATGGGCCATATCATGTCATATGTCATATGTGTGCCTTTTGGTCACACAGGATAGCTTGTGTTTAAGTAGCTAGGGATGCAGACGATGTGGCACTTCCATGGCAACTATCTCAGGGTGGTAGGGTTGTGACAGTTGACTGTCTCTTTGTCATCATCGATTGTCACCTTGTATGTGCCAGGCCTGTGTGCACTCCGCAGGGGTGGGAGTTTAGGTGAAAAATGTGGCCACAAGCTGGGTCAGGACTTCCTCGCCACGTGCCCTGTCCCCTCCCATGGGCAGCGCCTGTGCCTGTGGTTGGGGATGTGGGGGCACCACCATGTCCACCGGGACGCCCTGCCGTGTTGCAACATTGTGCAGGACACATGCTGCCACAATGATCCTGCACACTACTGGTGGTGCATAGAGTAGTTGCCCACCAGAGCGGTCAAGGGAGCGGAAACGTGACTTGAGCACTCCGAATGTGCGCTCCACTATGCCCCTGGTTGCAATATGGGCGGCGTTGTATCTTACCTGGGGTGGTGTGGTGGGGTTCCGGATTGGCGTCATCATGTGGTTGGTCAGAGGGTAGGCACTGTCCCCTGGGGAGGTGATAATAGTTGAGATTATTAGAGTTTGGATATTTGTCTGTGTGTGACTTGCATGCATGTGCAAGGGCATTTGTACTGACCTAGGAGCCATGTGTCGCCATGCTGCCCAGCTTCCAGGGCCCGGCTCAGGGTGGACATTCTGTATATGAAACTGTCATGGGTGGAGCCAGGGTAGTTTGCATAGACAGAGGTGATGATTCCCTTTGCATCACATACCACCTGTACATTGATGGAATGCCAGTGCTTGCAGTTTCGGTAGATGTGCTCAATGGCCCTAGGTGGACGTAGGGCCACATGGGTGCAATCTATGGCACCGAGCACTTTGGGGAAGTGTGCCACCCTGAAAAAATCCAGGACAACGGCCTGCCTTTCTGCGGGTGTTCTGGGCATGTATATGTGCCTGCGGACTGAGGGGCGCGCTGTCATGATTGCCAGTACCTGGTGTAGGCAGCGTGACTGCGTGGCCTGTGAGACCCCCCCGCTATGGCAGTGGTCCGCTGAAATGACCCAGTGGCCAAAAAATGCAGGACATTGAGCAGCTTCTCCAAGGGGCTCAATGCTTGGGAGCAAAGGGTGGGGGATGTGAGGTCATCTTCCCACTCCCTGACCAGGTCTAGGATGATATGGGGTGGAAACCTATACCTGCCATAGACCTGGTCGTCAGGCATCCCAAAAAGGCTTGTCTGTGGTGCGAAAATGCGTGCCCTGGCTATTCTCCTCCTCCTGCGGTGTCCCACGATCAGTGCAGCGACAAATGGGGCATTCATCGTAGCTGAATATACGCGTTTGTTGTTTGCGCGCACTTTTATGCTGTGCGCGGGGACGGCTCCGCCTGCCTTCGTGTGGGCGGACGCGTTGACGCCTGTGCATGTCTTTTGCCGTGCGCGGGTTTCCCGTATTCGGATACGGTGTCATCCAAGTGTCACTGCCAGCCGGAGACGCAAGGCCCGGCTCCCCTCCCATGTTGTGATCTCGTCGGGGAGTGAGGAGTCCGGTGCCGCGTCCCAGGCCGCAGCTGCCGGTGGGAGGTCCAAGAGGCGGAGGTTGGAGTTGGACTCCTCGGCAGCAGAAGGGGCAGCTGGGACCCCACAGGGCCCAACAGGGGAAGATGGCACGGAGTCATCCAGGTTGGTGGGGGGTTTGGTGGAGGAGGAGGCCGTGCAAGCACCAGAGACGGGGTCTGGAGGTGGGGATCCCACTGGTGCTAGTGGTGCAGTGCAGGACCAGGGACAGGAGGCAGCACAGGATGCCGCGGAGGTGCCTGTGTGCAATCCTGTCCCTGCATCATCTTGCACCAGCAGGGATTCCTACTTCCAGACCCGTTTTCAGGCAGGGGATGAGCTCACGTCAACTGGCCTTCCTCTGCCTGCGGACGTGGCTATCCAGGTCCGGGTTGAGCCTGTCCTGGCTGGTGTGGCGTTGCGTCAACGGGCCATGCAAGGTGACCTGCAGTCTTTTCATGAAGAGACTGCACGTTATCTCGAATGGCTCGTTGACCACGTCAGCCTGCTGGGACAGGTCACCCAGGCTGGATTCCTCCGTCTGATGGGGCTTGTTCCGACCCCCTCCTCAACTGGACCGCCTACGCGCCAGTCGTCCTCTGTGCCATCTTCCCACCCATCAGTCACCTGGGTGCCCTGTGGAGCTGCCTCTGACGGTGCGGCCAGGCTGGTGGAGGAGGCATCCCTGCCACAGTCGGGAGTCGGACGTCCAGCAGGGGTGGCCACATCTACGACTGCACCCCAGCCGGCGGAGGATGTGCAGGCAGCAGGAGGCAGTGCACGGGCAGAGGCACAGCAGCAGCAGCAACGTGGTGGGAGCCATGAAGGCTCGGGGCCTTCAACATCGGAGGGGCAGGCATCGGCCGGAGGGCAGGAGGACCCAGGACAGTGAGTGTCTTCCGTGTGGCAGCGGTTGGGCCACGCCATAGATGCGGAGCGGCAGCGGGCGGAAGAGGCACGGCTCACAATGGTCAGGGCGGAGAACTCCATGCGGAGGGCCCTGAGGCGGGCCGAGTGCCTCGAGGCAATCCGCAGGGGTTTGGAGGTGGAGACGTTGACGGCCCTGCGGACCCTCGGGGCCATGGAGGAGGACCGCCTCCGGGACATTGAGGAGGAGTTCGATGATGCCCTGGCCCGGGACATCCACAAGTGAGCCGTGAAACTAGCCCGCTGCCCTTGTACATAGTTATGTAGGTAGTGTTAGGTTTCATTTTTGTTTTTATTTTATTTGGACCTTTCGGACATTGGCCACATTTTTGTATATAGTTTATTTTATTAGTTAGTGTAGTTAGATAGTTTCCTTTATTTTGTTGGGATAATGGACCCTGGCTTGTTCCCATGTACATAGTTCACCGTTGGATTGTATTTTTTTTTCACTTTTTAACCATGGAACAATGGCTTTCTTTTTTATTTCCCATTGGATTTTGTTTTGTGGACATTGACTGATTGATTACTTTGGAATTTTATTTTTGGTTTTGCTTTTTTTGACGGACATGCTTCTTTTCATTTTTGTACATTCACGTTTCTGTTTCTTCATTTTTTTATTCTATTTATGTTTCCTTTAATACATATTTTTTTTGGTGAACTTCAATGTGTGGTATCTCATTGGTTTCATGCATTTCATGATATGTGTTTTGAGATTCACTGACACCCATTGGGTGTATGTGAGGGAAATGTGTTTGTTTCGGAACTTGCAATTGGTGTTCTGTGATGTAATTGCAAATTATGAGAGGGTGGATGCAATACTCGGGTGGGTGTTTTGCATTTGGAGGCTGACCATAGGGACCAGGGATCTAGATTGTGATGACATGTTGGCTGGGGAACATGAGTTGCACATGGGTGAGGGCCTGCTGGCAGGTGCCCCACAGTGTTGGGGGGTGGGGGTGGTGGGGAACATGAGTTGGGCATGGGTGGGGGCCTGCTGGCAGGTGCCCCACGGTGCTGGGGGGTGGGGGTGGTGGGGAACATGAGTTGGACATGGGTGGGGGCCTGCTGGCAGGTGCCCCACAGTGCTGGGGGGTGGGGGTGGTGGGAGACATGGGTGGGGGCCTGCTGGCAGGTGCCCCACAATGCTGGGGGGTGGGGGTGGTGGGGAACATGAGTTGGACATGGGTGGGGGCCTGCTGGCAGGTACCCCACAGTGCTGGGGGGTGGGGGTGGTGGGGAACATGAGTTGGACATGGGTGGGGGCCTGCTGGCAGGTGCCCCACAGTGCTGGGGGGTGGGGGTGGTGGGAGACATGGGTGGGGGCCTGCTGGCAGGTGCCCCACAGTGCTGGGGGGTGGGGGTGGTGGGGAACATGAGTTGGACATGGGTGAGGGCCTGCTGGCAGGTGCCCCACAGTGCTGGGGGGTGGGGGTGGTGGGGAACATGAGTTGGACATGGGTGGGGCCTGCTGGCAGGTGCCCCACAGTGCTGGGGGTGGGGTGGTGGGAGACATGGGTGGGGGCCTGGTGGTGGGTTCCCCTGCACTGCTGGGGGGTGGGGGTGGTGGGGAACATGAGTTGGACATGGGTGGGGGCCTGCTGGCAGGTGCCCCACAGTGCTGGGGGTGGGGGTGGTGGGGAACATGAGTTGGACATAGGTGGGGGCCTGCTGGCAGGTGCCCCACAGTGCTGGGGGGTGGGGGTGGTGGGGAACATGAGTTGGACATGGGTGAGGGCCTGCTGGCAGGTGCCCTACAGTGCTGGGGGGTGGGGGTGGTGGGGAACATGAGTTGGACATGGGTGGGGGCCTGCTGGCAGGTGCCCCACAGTGCTGGGGGGTGGGGTGGTGGGAGACATGGGTGGGGGCCTGGTGGTGGGTGCCCCTGCACTGCTGGGGGGTGGGGGTGGTGGGGAACATGAGTTGGACATGGGTTGGGGCCTGCTGGCAGGTGCCCCACAGTGCTGGGGGTGGGGGTGGTGGGGAACATGAGTTGAACATGGGTGGGGGCCTGCTGGCAGGTGCCCCACAGTGCTGGGGGGTGGGGGTGGTGGGGAACATGAGTTGGACATGGGTGGGGGCCTGCTGGCAGGTGCCCCACAGTGCTGGGGGGTGGGGGTGGTGGGAGACATGGGTGGGGACCTGGTGGAGGCTGCCCCTGCACTGCTGGGGGGTGGGAGTGGTGGGAGACATGGGTGGGGGCCTGGTGGAGGCTGCCCCTGCACTGCTGGCGGGTGGGGGTGGTGGGAGACATGGGTGGGGGCCTGGTGGAGGCTGCCCCTGGTGGCTGGGTGGTGGGGGTGCTGGGAGACATGGGTGGGGGCCTGGTGGAGGCTGCCCCTGCACTGCTGGGGGGTGGGGGGGTGGAAGACATGGGTTGGGGCCTGGTGGAGGCTGCCCCTGGTGGCTGGGGGGTGGGGGTGGTGGGAGACATGGGTGGGGGCCTGGTGGAGGCTGCCCCTGGTGGCTGGGGGGTGGGGGTGGTGGGAGACATGTGTGGGGCCTGCTGGCAGGTGCCCCACAGTGCTGGGGGGTGGGGGTGGTGGGGAACATGAGTTGGACATGGGTGGGGGCCTGCTGGCAGGTGCCCCACGGTGCTGGGGGGTGGGGGTGGTGGGAGACATGGTTGGGGGCCTGCTGGCAGGTGCCCCACAGTGCTGGGGGGTGGGGGTGGTGGGGAACATGAGTTGGACATGGGTGGGGGCCTGCTGGCAGGTGCCCCACAGTGCTGGGGGTGGGGGTGGTGGGGAACATGAGTTGGACATGGGTGGGGGCCTGCTGGCAGGTGCCCCACAGTGCTGGGGGGTGGGGGTGGTGGGAGACATGGGTGGGGGCCTGGTGGTGGGTGCCCCTGCACTGCTGGGGGATGGGGGTGGTGGGGAACATGAGTTGGACATGGGTGGGGGCCTGCTGGCAGGTGCCCCACAGTGCTGGGGAGTGGAGGTGGTGGGGAACATGAGTTGGACATGGGTGGGGGCCTGCTGGCAGGTGCCCCACAGTGCTGGGGGGTGGGGGTGGTGGGGAACATGAGTTGGACATGGGTGGGGGCCTGCTGGCAGGTGCCCCACAGTGCTGGGGGGTGGGGGTGGTGGGAGACATGGGTGGGGGCCTGGTGGAGGCTGCCCCTGCACTGCTGTGGGTGGGGGTGGTTGGAGACATGGGTGGGGGCCTGGTGGTGGCTGCCCCTGCACTACTGGGGGGTGGGGGTGGTGGGAGACATGGGTGGGGGCCTGGTGGAGGCTGTCCCTGGTGGCTGGGTGGTGGGGGTGCTGGGAGACATGGGTGGGGGCCTGGTGGAGGCTGCCCCTGCACTGCTGGGGGATGGGGGGGTGGGAGACATGGGTGGGGGCCTGGATGGTGTGCCCCTGGGGAGTGGGGGGTGGGGGTGGTGGGAGACATGGGTGGGGGCCTGATGGAGGCTGCCCGTGGTGGCTGAGGGGTGGGGGTGGTGGGAGACATGGGTGGGGCCTGCTGGCAGGTGCCCCACAGTGCTGGGGGGGTGGGGGTGGTGGGGAACATGAGTTGGACATGGGTGGGGGCCTGCTGGCAGGTGCCCCACAGTGCTGGGGGGTGGGGGTGGTGGGGAACATGAGTTGGACATGGGTGGGGGCCTGCTGGCAGGTGCCCCACAGTGCTGGGGGGTGGGGGTGGTGAGAGACATGGGTGGGGGCCTGCTGGCAGGTGCCCCACAGTGCTGGGGGGTGGGGTGGTGGGGAACATGAGTTGGACATGGGTGGGGGCCTGCTGGCAGGTGCCCCACAGTGCTGGGGGGGGTGGGGGTGGTGGGGAACATGAGTTGGACATGGGTGGGGGCCTGCTGGCAGGTGCCCCACAGTGCTGGGGGGTGGGGGTGGTGGGAGACATGGGTGGGGGCCTGCTGGCAGGTGCCCCACAGTGCTGGGGGGTGGGGGTGGTGGGGAACATGAGTTGGACATGGGTGGGGGCCTGCTGGCAGGTGCCCCACAGTGCTGGGGGGTGGGGGTGGTGGGGAACATGAGTTGGACATGGGTGGGGGCCTGCTGGCAGGTGCCCCACAGTGCTGAGGGGTGGGGGTGGTGGGAGACATGGGTGGGGGCCTGGTGGTGGGTGCCCCTGCACTGCTGGGGGGTGGGGTGGTGGGGAACATGAGTTGGACATGGGTGGGGGCCTGCTGGCAGGTGCCCCAAAGTGCTGGTGGGTGGGGGTGGTGGGGAACATGAGTTGGACATGGGTGGGGGCCTGCAGGCAGGTGCCCCACAGTGCTGGGGTGGAGGTGGTGGGGAACATGAGTTGGACATGGGTGGGGGCCTGCTGGAAGGTGCCCCACAGTGCTGGGGGGTGGGGGTGGTGGGAGACATGGGTGGGGGCCTGGTCGAGGCTGCCCCTGCACTGCTGGGGGGTGGGGTTGGTGGGAGACATGGGTGGGGGCCTGGTCGAGGCTGCCCCTGCACTGCTGGGGGGTGGGGTTGGTGGGAGACATGGGTGGGGGCCTGGTGGAGGCTTCCCCTGCACTGCTGGGGGGTGGGGGTGGTGGGAGACATGGGTCTTTGGCCTGGTTGAGGCTGCCCCTGGTGGCTGGGTGGTGGGGGTGCTGGGAGACATGGGTGGGGGCCTGGTGGAGGCTGCCCCTGCACTGCTGGGGGGTGGGGGGGTGGGAGACATGGGTGGGGGCCTGGTGGAGGCTGCCCCTGGGGAGTGGGGAGTGGGGGGTGGGGGTGGTGGGAGACATGGGTGGGGGCCTGGTGGAGGATGCCCCTGGTGGCTGGGGGGTGGGGGTGGTGGTAGACATGGGTGGGGCCTGCTGGCAGGTGCCCCACAGTGCTGGGGGGTGGGGGTGGTGGGGAACATGAGTTGGACATGGGGGGGGGCCTGCTGGCAGGTGCCCCACAGTGCTGGGGGGTGGGGGTGGTGGGAGACATGGGTGGGGGCCTGGTGGAGGCTGCCCCTGCACTGCTGTGGGGTGGGGGTGGTGGGAGACATGGGTGGGGGCCTGGTGGAGGCTACCCCTGCACTGCTGGGGGGTGGGGTGGTGGGAGACATGGGTGGGGGCCTGGTGGAGGCTGCCCCTGGTGGCTGGCAGGTGGGGGTGCTGGGAGACATGGGTGGGGGCCTGGTGGTGGGTGCCCCTGCACTGCTGAGGGGTGGGGGTGGTGGGGAACATGAGTTGGACATGGGTGGGGGCCTGGTGGTTGGTGCCCCTGGTGGCTGGGGGTGCAGGGGGACATGCGTTGGTGGGCAGTAGGGCAAGTTGACATGTGGGTTGGCTGGTGGGCATGGCCATGGTGGATGGGGTGCCTGCAGGACATGTGCTGGGTAGGCCCCTGTGGTGTGAGCCACCTGCAGGGGCTGTGGAGGGTGTAGAGAGGGAACACCTGGGAGGACCCACACGTGCAATTCACGTGTGCTGCTCCCGGCGCACCCCTGTAATACACGTACCCTGATGAGATCGCGTGTGGAACTTCCCGCGCACCCCTGGAATACACGTACCCCGCTCAATCGCGTGTGTAACTTCCCGCGCACCCCCGAAATACACGTACCCCACTCAATCGCGTGTGTAACTTCCCACGCGCCCCCGAAATACACGTACCCGGCTCAATCGCGTGTGTGACTTCCCGCGCACCCCTGTAATACACGTACCCGGCTCAATCGCGTGTGTGACTTCCTGCGCGCCCCCGAAATACACGTACCCCGCTCAATCGTGTGTGTGACTTCCCGCGCGCCCCCGAAATACACGTACCCCGCTCAATCGCGTGTGTGACTTCCCGCGCGCTCCCGAAATACACGTACCCCGCTCAATCGCGTGTGCGACTTCCCGCGCTCCCCCGAAATACACGTACCCCGCTCAATCGCGTGTGTGACTTCCCGCGCGCCCCCGAAATACACGTACCCCGCTCAATCGTGTGTGTGACTTCCCGCGCGCCCCCGAAATACACGTACCCCGCTCAATCGCGTGTGTAACTTCCTGCGCGCCCCCGAAATACACCTACCCCGCTCAATCGCGTGTGTAACTTCCCGCGCGCCCCCGAAATACACCTACCCCGCTCAATTGCGTGTGTAACTTCCCGCGCACCCCCGAAATACACGTACCCCGCTCGCACAGGCCCAATTGCTGTATGTTGCCACTTTTGTGATGCGCTGGGACTCTACCGCCTGCCTTCGTGTGGCGGACGTGTTTCAGCTTGTGCGTGTCTTTGGCTGTGTGTGGCTTTGCCCTATTCGATTCCATGAATACGTGTGGTTCGAGTGCGTGTGGGCGTTCCGTCTGCTTCCCTGCAGTACATCCCCAGCTACGCCCTTATTTTCGCGTGTTGTTCCCCATTCCGCGCGTTACGCCCCGTGTCCTGCCCACTTGCTGGTGTATGCGCCGAGGTTGTGCGCTTTCACTGTGCGCGTCGCGCACGCCTTTCGGGATGTTGCAGTGACTTGTGCGCCATGCATGGGTTTGGCGCACATCCCGAGGTGTACACGCGCAGGGACTTCCATGAATCGCACGCGTGCGCGTGCGCCTGTTTTTTTCCGCTTGCGCCTGCTTGCGCCTGCTTGCGCGAAGATTTTCGCCGCACGTTTGTTCCACGAATCGGCCCCTCAAAGTCATATGACTGTATTGGTATCAGCAAATTGTAAACATGATGTTCCATGATTGATTTAAACTCCATAGTTATTTAATTCGTGTACTGTTCATGAGTATGAGGCTATTGGTTGTATTGCCCACTTGGGTGGTATACGTGGTAGCATTGCACATATATCCTTTTACGCGACATGGTTACATTTAATGTTATAGGGCTGCGTAGTATGAGCAAATTGTAAATATGAAGTTCCATGACTGATTTGTTTTGAATATGCTCTATTTACTCCTACTTTCTTTTACTCATGTAGCATTAGGATTGATTTTGGGTATATTTGATGTTAATCAATATTGATATGATGTGTTATGCACTTGCACTTTAAAGCGTTATTTTGCAGAATGGGAATTGTCTGCTGCATTTAGTTGTGCACGACATTTGATTTGGCTTGATTATATTTTGTGGATATTGTTGATTTTTATGCTTTTGATGGCTTGTTATTCACATTGGAAAAGTAGGCTAAAATGGCTGTCGATTTTTTTGTTGATTTACTTGGAAACAGTTTTTTATGTAGTACTTTCTTAATTTTTTTGAGATGGTCACGCTTTTGTCATGTGGGATGAATGCGGCAGGTAAAGTACATATTACGCTTGTTTGTATGTGTTTACATTATTTCGCCTGAGAAGCCCAGTTTTGAGGTGGAACACGCAATGCGATTTTGTGATGCGAGTAATACCCTGCCATGTTTTTATTATGGAATTTTAGCAGGCTGTAACTGCTTAAATAAAAAGAAATCCATGTTTGCACTTCATCCAGTCAAGTGCCAAAGTCTTCTTCTACGACTTGTAAGGGTCTGTTCTAAAATAAGGTTTGAAGTATATTATGTGTGCTGCAAACTCTGATCTCAGAACAGGTTATCATGCCATATTCTTTCTGCAGAGGAGCGCCTGCTACCTTTTTTGAAATATTTGCAAGGAACTTGGGGTTGGTCACCCTAAGTCAACTGGGGGCAACCAGACGTGGACTCCCTGCTCACTGTGCTCAGAGAGGCGCAGCTTCACCTCACTGATGAGGCCCAACAAGGCTGAAACACGTGTATGGGGTTGCTGTTGGTACTCTTGTTCAGAGAGGAATTGCCATAGCATTTCGGTGCTGGACTGCCCATGTAGGGGGGACAAAGACTGATATGCAAATGGATATTTCCCATCTGTGAAAAGTACAGTGAGGAAAAAGCGTGTACTGCAAACTCTCATCTCAGAACAGGTTATAATGCCATGTTCTTTCTGGAGAGGAGTGTCTTCTGCCTTTTTTTAAATATTTGCAAGAAACGTGGGGTTGGTTACCCTAAGTCACCTGGGGGCAACCAGACGTGGACTCCCTGCTCACTGTGCTCAGAGAGGTGCAGCTTCACCTCACTGATGAGGCCCAACAAGGCTGAAACACGTGTATGGGGTTGCTGTTGGTACTCTTGTTCAGAGAGGAATTGCCATAGCATTTCAGTGCTGGACTGTCCATGTGGGCGGGACAAAGGCTGATATGCAAATGGATATTTCCCATCTGTGAAAGGTACAGTGAGCAAAAAGCGTGTCCTGCAAACTCTCACCTCAGAACAGGTTATCATGCCATGTTCTTTCTGGAGAGGAGTGCCTGCTACCTTTTTTTGAAATATTTGAAGTATATAATGGATTAGGCTGAAATTTCACAAAAAAAATGTTTGTCACAGACACCTCCACCCTCTCCCCCACCCTCCACACCAAAATCCCTTCTAGACTGGACATTTTGGGAAAGATCCGTAAAAAAATGAAAACACTATTTTGGCCTACTCCCATTCATTTTTCCATAGTAATAAAGTTCACATTTCTGCGCAGTGCACAACGAAAACCACTGGACAGAATTGGGCCAGGTACGGAACAACTTGGCCATGAAGCATTGACTCAATTTCTAGGAGTGGTCTGGGGTTATTGTGTTCAATCGTTTTTAAAACATTTGACAGAAAAGGGGGTGCACCTGCTCCCAAAATGATAGCTATATTTCCCATGGTGCTTTGCAGGAGAGAGGCTTTTCAAAATTATTATTTGTTCGATCCAAGAGATAACCGTGGTTATAATAGGAATAACCACAGCTAGCCGAAAATGAAAAGTGGAAAAATTGCCATTTGGAGGGGGAAAAATGATGCAATGGCATCCAGCTAGATATGGGGAGGGGGAAAGTGAAATTGGGTGAGTTGGATTGGGAGGTCTGGGGACCAAGTTAAGAGCTCAAACATTTTCGCATAACCGTGGCTATTCGGCAGGATACACAGGTTATAAAAGAAAACGCAATCAGGAATGAAAGTGCATCACATGAAACGCTGAGTATTGGTTGGGACGGGAGCGGCTACGGAGGGAAAGCGGGCCTGAGGCGAGCGGGCAGAGCATGCCAAGGGGAGGGTGGCACTTGGTGAAGGCCCACGAAGGCAGGGAAGAGTTTTGGAATGTGCACACTTTTAATTGATAACCACAGTTATTTGTATTACATTTCCACTATAACCACGGTTATGGGAAAAAAGGTTTTAAAAAACGGCAGGGTTACACAATTAGAATAATACAAAACAATTGAATTTTCCAGCTACAGTGAGGTGGGGGGGTAATGGCTAGTGCCCGGTAGTTTTTTAATGGCTGTGCCCACTTGCTTCGGCCCTGGCTAATGGACCCGAAATGCATGTATAGAGGCCACGACCAAAGGCTGTGGCCACTGAGTGGGTCAAAAAGAAACATATTCACTATTGAAATTCACTGAAAAATCTTTAGTTAAGGTGCAGTTAAGTTAAGCAAATTTAACGCAACAAAACCCTTGAAATTCAGCGGATGTAGGAAGTCATTACCAGCTTAACTCAGCGAGTTCCTGTTGCAAAGCCCATGAGCACATACATATTATAAGAGAAGGTATTCACAATTACATACCAAATGGCATTATGGGGGAATAATCTGACATGGGGGTCTTCAACGGCAGCACGCTGAGTTAAGCTGATAGTGACATCCCACATCTGCTGGATTTCAAATGTTTTTTCTAACTTAACTGCATGTTACCTAAAGTTTTTCATTGAATATATATATATTTATATATATATATATTACATGGCCTGCAGCAGCGACCGTGTAGTTATGGTTAAATTGCTCAACTCACGGGAAGAACACTTTTTGGCCAGCTTATAACTTCACTCCCACTGGACGAATCATCAACAAACAATGCAAAAAAGTATATGGCCCGCTCTGAATTTTTGGCAAGTTTGGTTATGTTTCGTGAAGGGGGGGTAAAGTTATTGGGGGTCCCAAAAATATTTTATTTCCATAGACATAATGGAAAAATATTTTGCTGATGCCTACATCCCAAACCGCTTGACGGATTTTCACCAAATGAGCGCCAGCAGCATCGGCTTGGTCCCGAACGGGTGCTTTTGGAAATTTGGTGTAAATCCGTCCAGTGTTTTTTTTTTAAAATGACCAAAAAGTAGGTCCAAAAAAATGGGTGATATCTGACTCCGCTTCGCGGACCCATTTCCCTGTTCGGTACGCAGACAGGCATCCGATTGGCTGAGAGGGTGACATGATGTCTGCGGACATCGGACGCACCCACTGATTGGATGGTGAAAAGCGTGAAGTGCGATTTTTGGAAATGTCTGCCATGTTGGATTCACGGACAGTCCAGCGATGTCCGCGGACACTGCGGTAGAAACATTTTAAAAAACAGAACATTGCACTTGTCAAAACTTATCAAACAATCTCTTGGGTGGGGAGGGCTGATGAGGATGGGATGGGAAATGGCTGTAAGAAGCCAAAAAACAGGTGTTGTGCACCCCCTAAGTCTGCACACAGTCCAGATGTTCGCGAACACTTCAGATGTCTGGGGACATCTATGCCTATTTCTGCATTACAGGGTTGGTGAAAAGCCTTTCTTGGATGGCTTATAACTTTGGCGCCACTCTATTAAACTGCATAAAATTTTGAAATTTCATTCTAGAGTTGATTCTGAATGATTTTGGAAAGTGTGGAGCTGTTTTGCGAAGAGGGAATAAATTTAGAGGGGGGATCCCAAAATATTGTAAAGGCTTATAAATGTGGTGCCATTTAACGAATCTGCACAAAAGTTTGCAACAAAATTTTAAATCTAGAAATAAATACTTTTTGTAAAGTTTGGTGCGATTTTCTCAAGAGGGGGCTAAATAAGAGGGGGGTTCTCAACATTTTCAGATGGCTTATAACTTTGTTGCTGTTTGACGAATGTGGACAAAAGTTTTCAGAAAGATTATTGACCCAAGCTTCAATGTTTGTGTAAAGACTAAATGGATTTTGTCACGTGGGGGCTAAGTTATATGACTATTGTATGTACATACATTTTGGAAAAAATAAAACATTTGGCGGATTTCAAGCAAACTCGTGTAAGGTGTAAGGACCTTAAAGTATGGTTTTGCAAATGTGCCCATGTTTTATTTATTGTCAAGTGTCGTAATGTAGGTACAAAAAATAGTGATATACCTTTGGTGACTGAGGTATAGGATGTGGCCGTGGCCAGTGGCCAGATTGTCCGGGTCATGGTATAAGGTCATGACCCAGACAATCTGGCTACTGGCCATGACCATGAGGGATGAAAGATTGTGTTAAAGTGGCCATGTCCACCTGGGACCGGCTATGTGGTAAAGTTATTAGAAAGTAGGATAGGTTTGAAAGGGAAAAAAAAATGTGCATGATAATATGCTCATAGGGTTCTGGCTATGCCTTCTGCAGGCTGCCATGGAAATGGAAGAGGGGCTCTGTACGGAGCCCCTCCTTCTCTTTCAATGGTGGCCATCTTGGGCTGTCCCACAGTAGCAAGAAAAAATAAAATGTTTAGCACCCTGGGTTCCCGCTTTGGGAAACAGAGGTGCCAATGGTGTTTATCCCCCATTGCAGGGTCTGCAATGGAGGCTAATGGTCCAGAGCCCTTGTATTTATTTATTTATAATGCACCGAAGCCCGCAGGCATCAGGGCACACACAGACACACTTACCTTGGGCCGATAACTTGGTCTGACGGGCCGATATACCCCATTCCGGTCCCTGGAACGGGGGATGAACGTCAGATTATTCCCATTAGCATTACACAAAATGCTAATGCAAATGTTAGAAAAACGTATTGAGTCTATGTACTTTATGGAAAAATGTAAAGTAGATGGAGTCTATGGGGGTCATTATGAGGCAGGAGGTAACCATGCCGCTATTAGCGGCATGGCTACCCCCTTACCGGGTACCGGGTCCGGGTTCCTTGAATGAGGAATTACTGGGCCATTCCGACCTTGGAGGGCCCGGTAATTCCTCATTCAAGGAACCCATCCCCATTCGAGTCCCCATAGGGCTCAATGGGAATGGGGAGGGTGCTAACAACGGGCCTGTTAGCACCCTGGTCTGCTAGCGGGACCCGCTAAGGGCGCCTGGTAAAACCAGGTTCCTGCGAGCAGACTCGTAATGGGGTGACGGCTCTGGCACCTTTACCGGCACCGTTAACCCTTTACCGCCAAACTCGTAATGACCCCCCATATGTTTTTCCTTTTGTTCTATTTTTTAACTCTGAAAAGTGGTTCCTAAGGAACCTTTCATTTGTTGTTTAAAAAAATGTTTGAGGAGAGGTTAGAATGTAAGGTGATGAGGGAAATGAGGGAAGAGGCACCAAGCACTAATATGCAGGGGCAGGTGGACAGGGGAAGATGTTGCGTCTGTGTTCATTCTAAGGTAGTGGGCAGTGTTTCACATGCTCATTGATTACAGCTTCAAATGCAAGTTGAAATTGCTTCCCCCTGCAGAGTGGTGTGTTGCAGCATATACAGAGGACTGTTGTCTTCGAAAGATACTGATCAACAGCCTTTTTTATTGCTTGCAAGGTAGCTGGTGGGATTTTAGTTCCCACAGAAGTAGGCTGTGTGGTTACAGTACTGGTTGAGGAAGATGAGGTGCAGGAAGCCAGCCTGCTACTTGCTAAGAAAGGAACAGCCCTTCTGAGAGTATTGCAGTGGTTTGATTGGGTGTGGCGGCGCATCAAGGTGGTCCCGTAGGAGTACTGTCCAGGTAGTCTGCGACTAAGTACAACTTTGCACTCCATGCATTTCACTTTGGTAGATTTAGCCTTTGGTACATTACCAACAGTGGTAAAGAACTGCCACACCAATGATTCTCTCTCATTGCTAGAGGTAGGCACTTCCTCTACATGGTCTTCTTGTTCCTCTTCATTGTCTTTGGAAGTACTGTGCTTTTTCTGTTGTGTAGGTCCTCCAGCTGGTGGTGGTGGTGGCTCTTGTGGAGGATGGCAATAGCTGATGCCATTTTTAAGATAAATAGCAGCTGTGCTATTATTCATCAAAGTATGTGCTGTGTACTAGATTGTTAATGGATAAAGAGTAATAAAAGGTGTAGGGGGTGTGCAAGGGTAATGCTATGTGAGCAAAAAAAGACCACTTTTTTGTTAGGGGCTTGTGGGATGTGGTCTACAATACAGAGACAAAGGAGGTGTCCCCAAAACAAGCTACCTATTGATGTCACACAGATAGGCTGGAAATTTAGACTGACATGAGGCAGCTGTGGATAACAATCTTGTATGAAAACATATGTAACAAGATATACGCAAAGGCCGGTATTACAAAAAATATATATTCAATTTTTCTGGTGTATGCTACAAAGCAAGGGCAGCAATGGTCCCAATTTGTTTTAACAACATATAACAACAATAAATCAAACACTGTATTCAAAAGCATATGAATTCTATTAGCGATTGTTAAAATTCAATAAAGCCCATTGCTAATTTCAAGTGATGTTAGTTAAACAAGGTGACTTCCAATCATAAGTATTTATCCATAATTTTGCAGAGAAGTCCCTATGAAGAATGTGTCGACAGAAGTGACTCTGTTTCCAGCCTTAGATATGTAAAACCACAAGGTAATACGTGTCGACTGTTGTAATCTGGACACCTGGTAGTCTGACTAAAGCTTTCGTCAGGACACACAGAGGACACCTGGTGTTAGATGTCGTGTTTTCAAGGGGGATGCTTTTTATTAACCAGTGCATCTAAACAAAAACACAGAGAAATCAAACTGTTAAAAACCGGCTCTATCACGGATTGTAATTATACTGTTGCCTCATTTTTCCTAATATTTCCAAACCTTTAACAAATTGCTAAATGTGATCAGAGATATATCAATATTCAATGCTTAATATACCACTTCATAATATTTGGATGCAACTTGTTCATCCTTTAGTGTTTTTCTTATTTCACTTAGCCTGATAATATTTCAGGGATAATCAAAACCCTCATGTGCGCTCCAGAGTGAAGAGTATAGAGAGGTTAATCGGATCAGTGAGAAAACAGCAGACAGTAGATTCTAAATGTGCCTATTTATTAGTAGCCTCTATCTACAATGGTACCTTAGTACTTTCTTTAGGCAAACGCTCGAAGAGGTTTAGGCGATGTCTGTTTTCAGTGCGTAGAATGTGCCCATATTGGCAGGTTGATGCATCATAGTCCGGCTGGAATGTTTAGGACCATGTCGAACTGCATTGGAAACAACATATACAGGGGATAATGACCATGTGTCTGACCTACGGCAGTTATTCTACTAAAGTTCAAACACGGGTATATTTATTCCTACCTTCAACTTTCTTTTAGGCCCATGTGACTATATTTCCCGGAAGTATTTTCGGGTTAGCAGGTAGAAGATGCTTCCTATCGCGGGGCGAGTTTGACAAACTCCCTTACTGCATGCTCCTATTGTTTGAACGTTCTATAATAATTAATTCAAGAAAGAGACGTGTGTTAGAATGATAGGTATTATCCTACACAAATCTAACTACAAATGCATACAGTAGTGATTCCATGAGGAGGGCGCACTTACTTATTTTCCAGCGCGGTTACGGTGTTTCAAAATCCGTGTGCAGATGTGGATGGTTCCTGTTTGGTCACGTGAACTGCCTAATGTAACTAACGGCTAGCGTGTTGACATCATTGCGTAGTAATATACGCAGCGGCCGCTGTGAAATAACATGGCGGCCATTTTGGAGTGTCTAGAGAGACTCGTTTGCACATATGGGTATTTTGGTATATTCATGCGTAAATGTCAAATGAAAGTGGCATAGTTCTCATATGCCACTTTGACATGATTGATCTAAACAGCCTTTACGATGTATTTAGGAATCCAAGTGATATGGTATATTGATACGTGCGAGTCATATAACTAAATGATCTGCATGTCATGTACCACTGTGACATGATTTGTATGAATGAATGTGTCTCCATTTGTATTCAGTATACAGCAACACAGACGGTGGAAACATCAATTTTGTTTATTTGATAGAGGAAAAGTATCTGAATGGTTTCATACTTATAGTTGTGACAACACAAATCATATGAGCCTGTACAAGCCATATGTCTAATGTGCATGGCTTGCTGACACAACTATTGTGTGAGTCTCAGAATGAGACTGTATGAGGTGATAGAGATGCTATGACTCACCCGACTTACTGATGCCCTAGGTGTATAATGAAAGAAGCTCATTTGTGGACAAAAAGATTCCACTGTACAGGTTTAGACCGCACTTGACAGAGTCTAATTTATGGATCCATTTCTGTTCAAGCTTTCGCAATTTCAGGTCCCTGTCTCCCCCACGGGGGTGTGCATCCACAGTTTGTAACACACACCATGATATATCATTATGGGAATATTTCATTTTTTGTTAGTGTTCAACTAGTGGTTTGTCTTTGATACCATTTTTTATACAGGACCGATGTTCTCCTATTCTGATCTGGATTGTTCTTTTGGTTTTGCCAATGAAAACAAGCCCACATGGGCAGGTTATACAATAAATGGCCCATTTAGTTGCACAGTTGGTCAAATATAAGTTTCCAAACAACAGTTTTCAAGTCGATGGTTTTGACATTTTTGGTGAAGTTACACATAAGACATTTTACGCATTTATAATGCCCTACAACTGGAGGAAGACTCCAGAGTGTCAATTGTGTAGGTAGGGTAGTGAGCTGTCTGGGGTATGTATGTACCAATTTGTCCCCAAGATTTTGTAACCGTTTAAAGGCAAAATGGGGAGGAAGAATAGAAAAGGACTCAGTATTGATCATCTTCCAGTTTTTGAGAATGGTCTTTCTCAGATCATTACTGACAGGGGTAAAGGATGTCACACAAGTTATGTTATCCAGTTTGGTACTGTCTTGTTTGGCAAGGCAATCAATCCTTTGGATATTGGCTGCCCTTTTATAGGATCTTCTGATGGTGTGTGGGGGATATCCTCTAGCTTTTAAATTGCTTTTCAATAGCTCACTATGGGCTACAAAATCTTGTTTCTCAGAGCAGTTCCGTCTGATACGTAAGAATTGGCCAAAAGGTACATTTTCTTTTAGTGATTGCGGGTGAAAGCTACCAAAGTGGAGCAAGGTATTTTTTAGTGTTGGTTTATTGTATAGACTAGTACCAATTAGGTTATTTGGCCTTCGATATATAAGTAAATCCAGGAAAGATATTCTTGTGTTATTAGCTTCCTAAGTGAAGTTCAAAGACTCCTCACATTGATTAAGCCAAATGTTAAAGGTCTTGAGTTCTTCCATTGTGCCCCGCCAGATCATAAAAATATCATCAATATATCAATACTAAGCTTGGATGTTATTCACAAAGGGATTGGTGTCGATATATATGTAGTTTTTCTCGAAATGATCCATGTATAGGTTAACTGAAACCAAAAAAGTGATGGGTGGAAGGTTTTGAATTAATCTGAACCACTGGCGTTGCTCTGGGCAACCTTCCACACCACTTTTATTTTTTTTAGCCCATCTGCGCCATTGCAAAAGGGGTCCAGCCATATGCAAATCAGTCAGGTACTGCCACCAATGGGAGCAGCTCTGCCTGAACTGCTAGGCCAGGTCCCCGCTGCACGGAAACACAAGCAACCCCAGACATGTTTCTGCCTTGTTGGGCCTCCTCAATGAGGTGCAGCTTGGTTCCCTATGGCGCAGCGAGCAAGGGACCCACGTCTGGGCATACCCTCTCTCACATAGGGAGACAAACTGAAACCAAAAAAGTGATGGGTGGAAGGTTTTGAATTAATCTGAACCACTGGCGTTGCTCTGGGCAACCTTCCACACCACCTTTTTTTTTAGCGTCACCTTTCTGTTTTGCTAAAGTCACCCCGAGTGGGACGGATATGCCCAGACGTGTGTCCCGAGTCTGCCGGGCATAGAGACCCAAGCTACTCCTCACTGATGACGCCCAACAAGGCTGAAACATGTCTGGGGATGCTTGTGGTCTCGTGCAGAAGGGATGTGACCTAGCAGTTCCAGCTGGACTGCCCCTATTGGGGTAGGACCAAGCCTGATTTGCATATGGTTTTCCCCTTCTGTAATGGTTTGGTAGGCTGAAAAACGATGATCTGGAGGGTTGCCCAGAGCGTTGCCCGTGGTTATGATTAATTCACAACCTTCCAGCCATCACCTTTCTGTTTTGCCCATGTATAGGTTAGCCATGTCTGGGGCAAAAGTAACTGTCATGGATAAAGACATTTTTTTGTCAAGGCGATATGTATGCATTCAGCAATGAAAGCCGAAGGAGGTCGTCCATCTGCCCGTGTTTCAAGCAAGGGGATGTGCAAGGGGAACATTTTGAGCTTGAAAGTTCCTAGATCAGAAGAAAATGCAGTTCCGCACAGACCCAATTACGAAGTGCCGACGCGTTTGCGAACACGTCATCATGTTCCGCGTCAGGAAGGTCTGCAATGACGTCAGACGTTTGTGGACGTTCACAGACACAAAAACCGTGCAAATTGTTGCAAAAAGTGTATAGAAGTATTAAAAATGATGCTTATTATTGCTCCCACCTGCAACACACCTCTGTGCAGGTGGGAGCAATTTCGCAGTGCTTTTGAAGCTGTAATCAATGAGCACGAGAAACACTGCCCCCTAACTTAGATGTAACACACGCGCAACATCTTGTCCTGTCCACCTGCCCCTCCATATTAGTGAGTGGTGCCTCTTCCCTCATTTCCCTCCCACCTTACGTTCTCACCTCTTCCCTTTAGGAATCACCTTTAACAGTTAAAAAATAGAACTAAATATACAAATCTTATAGACTCATCTACTTTACCTATCTCAGTAAAGTTCATAGATTCACTAAGATTTTTGAACATTTCCATTAGCATTTTATGTTACGCTGATGGGAATGATGTGACGTTCATCTCCCGTTCAAGGGACTGGAACGGGGATAATGACCCACCAGCCCAAGCTATTGGCCCAAGCAAAGCAAGGGCACATAAAGAGGGCTACGGACCGTTATCTCTCATTCCAGCCCCAGCAATGGGGGATGAAGGCCATTAGCACCCTGGGATGCCAAAGCGATAACTCAGGGTGCAAAAAAAAAGGATTTTTCTTCCTACACTGGGACGTGTGCGGCTTCCCGCAGTAGGAAGGAATATCCTTTTACAAGCGGCCACCATGGAAAGGGAAGGTGGGGCTCCGTACAGAGCACCTCTTCCCGTTCCATGGCGGCCTGCAGAAGGCAAAGAGAGATCTCTATGACCATATTACCACAAGATCATTTCTATTTCCCTTTTAAACCTATCCCAAACTCGAAAAACTTTACCACATAGCCAGTCCCTGGTAGACATGGCCACATTATCCCCATTGGTCGTCCCTCGTGGTCATGGCCAATAGCCAGATTGTCCGGGTCATGACCTTATACCATGATCCAGTGTAAGGTGCGTCATATTTTTGGACCATGATGCAGACAATCTGGCCACTGCCCATGGCCACAGACTGTACCTCAGCAGTGGCGTAACACAAAATGTGGGGGCCCCCCTGCGAGCCATGCTGAGGGGGCCCCCCCATCTCGGCAACAAATCACGGTCGTGCCACACTCTTGGCCGGCCTAGATTATCACGCTTGCACAATACGCATGAACGTGCTGCTGAAGGGTATGCTGCACACCGTACTAGGAGAAAGATATACATATGTGTTTTAATGCAATATACAGCACACTTTCTGAGAATAATTGGCCAAAAAGCCAGAGTGTTTGCAATTGTTTTGTAGGGTAACACCAATCCAATAGATGCAAGTCACCAACGGTGCACAGGAACATTAATGCTTTGCTATTAAAAATGCCATGCCACATTGAAAACATATCCCACTAGCTGCACAATGTAGACCAGTGTAGACGCGTTATGAAATTACAGTAAAGCATGCCGGGCCACATTTATACAGACCTAGACTGGATGCACAAAAATGCCAGTCGAAGCAATAACACATCAAGAAGAGAGCACACATTGAAGCCCGGGTCTCTGCTGCCTCGAACAACACGCCAAACTCTTTAAAACCTTCATGGAACTGGTCAATCCTGTTGCGGTCTCTACCTCTCCGGTTCCCTCCCAGGCCCTCTATATGGCTCTGGCTTCTCACTTCTCAGCTAAAACTCAGGACATCCTGTCCAATGTCTCCTCTTCCTCTCCCTCTTCCTCTCTCGGCCCCCCTTTGGCCATCTCTACCTCTCCTCCTCCTTTCTCCTCTTTCTCTCTGACAACACCTGACAAGGCTTCTAGACAAGTCCCATCCCTGAAAGTGCCATCCAAACAGGTGCTCCCCTGCTCGTCCAGAACCATCAAGGGCCATATTGACACCCTCGCTGCACCTAGGCCAATTTATGTAGTCACTCTTTCACCACTGTAACGTTCCCCTCTCCCCTTAAGCACTCCCTTGTGCACCCACTTCTCAAGAAGCAGTCTGCCGATCCTACCTGTCCAGCAAACTATCGCCCAATCTCCATCACACCTTTCCTGGGACTCTTGGAAAAAAGCTGGCCATCTCCCAGCTTACTCTCCACGTTGAATCTGTTGGTTGTCTCCATCACCATAAGTCTAGCTCCAGAGCTGCAGAGGCACGGAAACATCTCTCCTGAATACCTGTGATGATCTGCTCTCTTACCTTGATTCCAGCATTCCTTCTGTCCTAATCCTCCGTGATCTTTCCTCGACTTTCGACACAGTCAACCACGCCATCCTGATCAATCGACTATGTGAGAACCTGGGCATCACGGATCAGGGTCTGGAGTGACTGACCTCCTTCCTCTTGGACTGCCCGTCCCAGGTCCAAATTGGTCCCTTTTTTTCCATCACCTCTCTCTCTCTTCATGTGGCATTCCCCAGGGCTCTATCCTTTCACCCTGGTTTTTCAACCTCTTCTCGGCCCCTTTGGCCCACCTGGTCTCTACCTTCTCCTCTAACTTTCAGTGTTATGCGAATGGCACTCAGCTGTCCTTCAGGCTCCTCTCATCTCTTGCTCATTCCTGACTGTCTATCCTTGATTCAGGATTGGTGGACCTCCAACGATATCGATGTTAGTGCCATTAAGATGGAGATCCTTCTCATTGGGACCCCTGCCCCTGCTTTCCCTCGCTCATTTTGGCCATTCACCTTGGGCCCTGTTCCTTCGCCTACCTGCGAGGCAAAATACCTTTTGTGTCATCTTCAACTCTACTCTCTCTTTCTCTCCTCGTATCTCGGACGTCGCCAAGAGGTCCCACTACCTACCAGCTGCTCCTCCTGGGGGACACTTTCCCACAGAAGCTCACTGTCTCCAGAGCCCTGATTCTCTCTAGGCTGGACTACTGCAACAGCCTCTTTCTCAAGCTACCTTCCTCTACTAACCGCCCTCTGCAACTTATCCCGAACAGGACAGCGAGACTTGTCCTTGGCCACGAGCCCAGGGATCATATATCTACAGCCCTGTAATCTCTCCACTGGCTCTCGGTGGTTGCAAGAATAAAGTTCAAGGCCCTTTGCATTGTCCACAAGGCTTTCTGGGGTCGGGCCCACACTACAACCAACGCTCTCTTCCGAAATACCTTTTTTTTCTCTAGCCCTACCACCGGCTACCTCCAACTCTCTAAGGACTAGATGCTTCTTCAGGCAGAGAGTGGGGGTGGTACATCTCTCTCCTCTGCAGATGCCTCTCTCTGGAATGGCCTCCCTGCCCCTCTCAAACTTTAGCGGACCACCTGATGTCCGGAAGCAGCTCAAAACTTTCCTCTTCTCCTCTGCCTTTGCTCTCTCCCTCCCCTGCTGACCTACCTGACCTTCCTGTCTGATGTAGCGACTGGTTGCTTGGCTACCCTCAGAGTCTCACTGAGTCCAGGCTCTTTCTTGATAAGTCACCCTTGCACTGCCGATGGCCTACCACGCACTTAGGGACTGTAACTGTAACCCTACAGTCCCTTGTTCTCCTTGCACTACCCAGAGCTGCACTGTCCTGGCTGCACTTACTCAGAGCATTAAAGCCCTGTTTTCCCCGCCCTTCTTCCTTGCACTCCCCCCCCCTTTCCCCTTGCATTTCTCATTCTCGCACTTGCACGATTTGAATGACACAAGGCCTAGTAAGATCATTTGTCTTGTCACTCCCTCTATCTTCACTCCATTGCTTGTCGCGCCAAAAATCACTTGTGTACAGGCGAGTTATAATAGACTTCTATCATATCATTTTATCACAGATGCTCAAAAAAATATACAATGCTGCAGTAAGAAATGGCTAGACTGGCAGCACCCAAATGCCAATCTAGCCAGGTAATTACACTTAGCAGGACTGCTTTATCTGAAATGCGCAGTTAAAAAAAAGTCATACCAAATTGAGGAATAACTAGACTGGCTGCACCAAAATGCCCCTCTAGCCACTAATACCACATATCATGCCTGCTTAGCCTTGGCATGGACAACCATTATGATTTATCGCACAATCCCACCTCCCACACATGCCTTCTCCCTCCCATGCCCTACCCCAAACTCCAAAATCAGCTCCTTGGCCCAGAATTACCTTCACGTCCCTCCTCCTTGTCCTAGAGCTTATATTTGAGGCTCCTAGCCTCATAGGTAAGTACTGGGATGAGAAAGAGTGGGATTAAGAGTAATGAAGATACAGGTAGCTAAATCAGGCATTACCTCCATGTACCTCCACCTCATCCCAGTGCTTGTGTATGAGGCAAGTACTGCCTCATACACAATTACAGGGACAAGGAAGAATAGGGCTAGGAGTAATGACGATTACCAATAAGTATTTAAGGCATTAAACACAAGTAGGGTCTTAACAGTATTCAGTTGACTGGGCTGCAGCACTCGCCCCCAGTAATTTTGGGCTATGTTGACTCAACCTGGCTGACCTTCAGAGCAGTTGCCGGACAGAACAGGACACCAATGTTAAACGGCACCTGGGTTAACAAGGGCCAAGCAGTTACTAACGTAAAGCATTTCACTGTTAGTACCTGCATTCAAATGCCAAATCTTTTAGGCAATTGAAATTGCGATGTGTGTTTAGCACTTTCATAGCAGGGAAGTGATTGGAAGTGTAGAAAGGGAACAGGAGATCGTTCATTCTCACAATAGTTCATAAGTGGGTGCTTTCACACTTAAAGGAGAGAGTTAACTGCTTGTAACATTGAAGCTGCACTAGAATAGTGTCATTAAAATGCGTAAAGAAGTTAGATGCCCCCACACAAAAAAGGTTTGCCTCCCCCACCACCCGTGAAGTTAGCGCCTCCCCCAACATTTGAAGCATCAGCCCCCTGAAATGTAGGTTTTGTTGCGCCCCTGAGCACAAGCACAAACACCATTCACCATATACACGCATGCACACCAGCCATCCTTACATTTAAGTGTGCACTCTTTCACCATGCAGGCACACCCAGGCAGCCACCCATACATTTAAGTGTGCACCCTTTCACCGTACACGCACACCCAGTCACCCATACATTTGTGTGCAGCCTTTCACCATACACTCACACACACACGTCATAGGGTTGAGGGGAGCCCTATTACTTCAAAAAGAAATTGGGCCTCAGTATAAGTTTGCCGGTCCGGTAACAACGGTACCGGTAAGCTTGCCGGTACTGTTGTTACCAGACCGGCAAACTATGAGTTCTGCTCGAGGGTGCCTTCCCGCCCGCCAGGTCTGACCTCAGGGGCGTACCGGCACCCGTGAGCAGAGCATGTCGGGTGCACCGGCACCATTATGAACGGTACCGGTGCATCCGATCTCCTCATTCCCATTGAACCCTATGGGGATCAAATGGGAATGGTGAGCATTTTGTTCCTCCGCCCGCAAATGGGCAATTACCAGGTCCGACGGGGCCATAATGACCCGGTAATTGCCCATTCGGGGATGCTGGAAAAAAGCGCAAGTTTGGCGGCAGCCTGGCGGTTTTACCGGCAAGGCTACAGCCAAACTTGTAATGAGGCTGATTGTTTCTTTTTGAAGTCACTCTGACTTCATAAAGACATTTCTGTTACAGAAATAATTTCTTTATGAAGGCAAAGTGATTTAAAAAAGAAATTAAAAAAAAAGATTTTGGAACTAACTAATAATTTTTTTTCAAGTGGGGCCCCCTCCCAGGACATGTGCTAGCGGGCCCCCCGCACTGCGGGGACTGCGGGGGCCCCTTTTACGCCAGTGTACCTCAGTCACCAAAGGTATATCACAATTCTTTGTACCTACATTATGACAGTTGTCAAAAAATTAAACACTGACACATTTGCAAAACCATGCTTTCAGGCCCTTGCCAATACTCCTTATACAAGTTTGATGGACATCCACCCATGTTTTATTTTTTGAAAAGTGTCAAAATGTACATACATACCATAGTCATATAACTTAGCCACCACTTGACAAACTCCATTCAGACTTTGCACAAACATTCAAGGTTGGGTCTCTAAACTTTCTGAAAACTTTTGTCCTCATTCGTCAAACGGCAACAAAGTAATAAGCCATCTAAAAATGTTGAGACCCCCCCTCTAATTTAGCCCCCGCTTGACAAAATCCCACCAAACATTGCAAAAACATGTGTATCTAAATCTAAAATGTTTTTGCATACTTTTGTGCAAATTCGTCAAATGGCACCACATTTATAAGCCTTTACATTATTTTGGGACCCCCCCTCTAATTGTGTTCCCTCTTGACAAGACAGCACGACAATTTCCAAAAACATTCATAATCAGGTCTAGAATGAAATTCCAAAATTTCATGCTGTTTCATTGAGTGTCCCAAACATTTATAATCCATCCAAAAACTGCTTTTCACCAACCCTATAATGCACAAATAAGCATAGATGCCCCCGAACATCTAAGATGTTTGCGGTCATCGGTCATTGGGGAAGAAAAATGCCTGTTTTTTTAAGGCCATATCCCATCCCATATCATCACCCCTCACCTCCCCAGAGATTGTTTCATTAGTTTGACAAGTGCAATGTTATGTTTTTTATTATGATTGTGCTGCGATGTTCGCGGACAATGGACGCTGTCCGCGAAACCAATATGGCAGGCGTTTCCAAAAATATGATGCACCTCACGCTTTTCACCATCCAATCAGCCGGAAAATCCGATGTCTGCTTTTTGGTTGTTTTAAAAAAAACTACTAGACGGATTTACACCAAATTTACAAATGCACGCTTTTGGGACCAACCCGTCGCTCCTGCCGCAAACTTGGTGAAAATCTGTCCATCGGTTTGGGCTGTAGGGGTGGGCAAAATGTGTTTTCTATTGCGTCTATGGAAAAAAACACACATTTTGGGACGCCCCCTGTAACTTTGCACCCCCTTAACGAAACCTCACCAAACTTTGCAGGATCAATCTGACTTGATCATATACTTTATTTGCAAAGTGAGGATTTTCCGATGGGGGGCGAAGTTATAAGCCACCCAAAAAGTTCTCTTCCCATGGATTGAGCAACTTAACCATAACTACAGGGCCGCTATTGCAGGCCCTGTAAAAACTTGAGTGCTGTTTTATGAACCTGCACAAAAGTTCCCAAATATATATACACCACACTCTGAATATTTTTTTAGAAAGATGCGCGTGGTTTCTTCAAGGAAGGCAATGTTAAAAGGGGGTGCCAAACTGAAATACTGACCAACCTGCATTGAAAAAGAGTTGTGTCGTCCCTACGGTCTAAACATAGGTACAGATTTTTATCACAGTTGCATGAGGAGCAGCAGTCTATTTGTACAAGCTGCTTTAACAAACTAGGTTCAAATCTATCCACTGGTTTGTTCAAAAATGGCCAAAAAGTAGGTAAAGAAAATAGTTATATCAGTTAAATGTTGGGTAGGTTCTCGGACTTGCTTGTGTCCGTGTTCACAGACTTTTTCAGGGAAACAGACTGGCTTGTGCGGAAACGTTTATTGTGATTGGTTGGGGGATTCTACATTTTTCTAAAAGTCATGATTGTGGTCCATAAATTTCGTGGCAAAGTCACATCAGCTTTTTGCCATTTTTAGGGAATATTACACACCTCTGAGACTTCCTCGCCATGCCTACTCTTTGCTTAATATCCCCCAGATTGAGGCTGGATTTGTAGTGATATGGGTAAATGTTCATACTACAAGTTTTATAATTCAATTTTTTAAAAGTGTCGAGTGTTTGTACTGTTACCTTGTTATTTATACTGTTTCTAAACTCTCATTTTTTCTAGAGTAACATTAACTTTTTAATACCAGTTTGTTCTATTTTTATACAATGCACTTATATATGTTTCACTGAATATATATTTAGTGCCTGCATTACCAGTGTATTTTCTTTAAGAGTGGGTGTGTGTGTGTGGGGGAGGGGGGAGGTGGCGGAAGGATTTGTATATTGTATGTGTTTGAGCGAAGTGTGTATTTTTAGAATATGCTTGGGCATTCCTTTAGTTTTATTTACCATGCTATTTTTTTTTGTTTACCATTGAACAGATGACAGCCTGCCCTCAGCATACTTCACCAATATGGAAGCAAAGGAGGTCCAATATTCCCTTTCTGTCTCTTTTGCCTTTCTCTCTGAAACACTGAGGAGCCGAGTTGAGAATCAGATTTCACCAAATCACCTCTTCTGTATTTATTTTCCCTGGTTATTGTGAAGCTTCTACTATAACATCCTATGTTGCCGCAGCCTCCCGTGCAAGCAGAGCCCACGCTAGGGATGTCCTCATTGTACCTTTTCACTATTCCCCTTTCGTACCTGTTCATTGGTTCTCGCAGGAGTGTGTGCATATTCATGGTTCTAAAGTTAATCATATTTAATGTTTTCCACTTGTAGATTGTCAATCCTTTGAGTTCCTGAGTGTAGTTGCTTCATGATCTGCAGACCATTCTTACTGATCAGCATATCATTTGGAGTAAAGGTAGGGGTTTGTCTAGGAGTAAGCAAGATGATAATCTACCAAGCACCTGCTTCATCCTGGCCACTTGATACAGAATATTCCTAACTGGGGCAGTGGAAGTTACATTTGAATTGGGGAATGTACTGTGTGTACATCTGTATAGTGGCAATGCTCACCTCCAAAATGCCTCTTTGACCCCTCTAAAAGTAGTCCAGCATTCAGCTGGGCGTCTCATTACAGGACTAAGAAAATGTGACCACATTTCCCTCATCCTCAAGGAGCTGCACGGACTACCTCTTCAAGCACGAATCATACTCAAGACTGCCTAATCCACCTACAAAGCGGTCAGAACCAACACACCACTCCACTTGACTGAGAAACCATCCCAGGGAGACAGCAGACTGCCATCGCCTTCCACATTGCTAGGCCAGAAAAAAAGAACTACCGGAGGGCAGTAGCAATATTCCCTATACCACAATTACCTGTCTTGCTTAGGGGGCCTGATACTGTCCCCGGAGTATAGCAGCCGTGATGAGAAGTGCAGATTGCTACTAGCACTTTCAACTATTATGCATTATAACTGCTCAGGAGGGCAACACGGCAAACAGTACTTCATAACTCTTCAGTCTATGCCCGCGCTTCTGAAACAAATAATATATATAGACATAATAATAATATAATAATAATAACACAATAATAGTAAGAATGACATCGATTATCCCATTTTTGAGAAACCGGAATAATCCGGTATGAAGTGCAATATAAATCACCAATGAACGAAATGTTTATTATTATTATTTATTATTTTTATTATTATTAACCTCACGCAGAAACAAATTTACAAAACGAAACGTGCAATGTTATACTACACATACTCGTTATACTCCACAAACACACCTCAAGACCTTCCTCTTTGCTTCTGCTTTCTCTCCTCCTCTCCCCTGCTGAACTCCTGACTGAAACTGCACTGGTCACCTGGCTACCCTTTGATCTCGGGCCCAGGTCACCTCCCCCACCAGCTGTACACCTTTACTGCCCCCCTGGCAAGCCCTGCACTTGGAGGCTGTTTCTGTATCCCTACAGCCCCCACCAGCTCTTGACACTTGTTGTCTGCACTTACCCTTGACCTTGCCACTAGCTGGCCGCACTTTTTCCTATTGTTTTATTTATTCTTTACTGTTGATCCTTTGTTTTGCACTGCCCCCTCCCCTTGCCCCCGCACTTACCCTCTTCCCCCTCCCCTGCACTTGCGCGATCTCAATGTCACCTGGCCTAGTAAGATGGTTGTCTTTGTCTTCCCTCCGTTTCCCCTCCCTTGCCTCATCGCGCCTTGAAACACTTGTGTATAGGTGCGTTATAGACGCCACATCATATCATATTATGACTATAATAGGAGAAAGAAAACCTGTTGGCTTTTCCATTGTTTGTTAACTGCATTTTGTATATATGTTGGTTATATTGACATGTTAATGTGTGTGCACAGACTTTGCTGAAGCATTACTGCTGAGCTATTATGTATTTCTACGCAAAAAGCACCAGCATACTCACTCTTAGCATTTACATTTATCACAATACATTCACCCAGGAACAAAATAAATCCCCTGCCATCCTAAATTTGACCACGAGGTGGTGGCACTAGATAAGGAAATTCACAAGGCTAAAAATCTACAGTTCTGATTTTTGTTTTTAAGCGCTCTACTTTCCTTGAGCTGATGCTACCTCTGGTAAGTTATCACATATATTTATTTGGGCGGTGATGTACTTGGCTACACAGATTTACTATATATCCTATAGTGTATATACTGAGGACAGACCAATTACAGAACTTTGGAAGAAAAAGTACATAGACTGGAAGTCTCAACTTACGTGTACACGCATGCAGTGTATGACAGCCACTCATAGGGCCTCATTACACGGATGGCGGTAAGGGTTTACCGGTACCGGTATTTTACCGGTACCGGTAAATCCTTACCGCCTTACTACGAGGTCCCTTTGCGTGTTGGGGGATTTAACGCCTGCTTTTTGCAGGCGTTAAAAACCAACCCGCAAAGGGACCCAGGGAGCTAATTACGGTACCGCAATTCGCGGTACCGTAATTAGCGCCTTCCCCATTCCCATTATGCCCTATGGGGCAAAAATGGGAATGGGAAGGGCAATGGTGGAAGGGGGAATTACCGCCCCGCCAACCTTGGAATGGGGCGGTAATTCCCCTTTCCGCCAAGGCGGTGCCGGTATTTTACCGGCATGAACCATGGCGCTAATAGCGCCATGGTTCTCCGCCATCCGTGTAATGAGGCCCATAGTCTCAGAATGTAAAGTAATGAGGACCATGTGTGTTATATTTCTGCAAGACTACATCAGTCATCTAATGCCCTCTGTAAACACAAATACATTATTTCAGTGGCTGTTGTGATAAGCGAAGGCCATGTATACGCTTTGTTGTGCGGCACTTCAGAATGCGGAACCGACACCTTTCATGCAAAGTAATAGTAGAAAACCTCGCGATGAAAAGTAGGTTAACACAGTTTAAAGCTCTAGATAAGGGAGCATTTCAGAAGGTAGCGTGCTGGGAAATAGAGCAGAACTCCGAGATGTTGTGTTAATCTCTGTTGGCTGGCTCTGGAACCGGTACCCACTGAGTCCACAAGGCGTCAGAATGATAAAGGCCAATAGGGCCTCATTACGAGTCCGGCGGTAACCGAGGTGGTAAAACCACCTGGTTACCACCGGACTCGTATTACCATTCCGCCACCGTGATTCCCGGAATTACTGGGGCATTACAACCCCGGTGTCCCGGGAATTCCGGAGGCGGAATGGTGTAAATCCCCATTCCCATTGAGTCCTATGGGACTCAATGGGAATGGGGATCATGGAAACACCGGCAGCATCTCGTAATGCTGCCAGTGTTTCCTCGTCCGCCTGCAGGTGGGCGGTGTTAAACCCGCCAGGTCAGACCTGGCGGGAACATCACCTCCCGCCTGCAGGAGTCGGGATCAGGCGGTCCAGAACAACGGTGGCGGCGAGTTTAGCGCCACCGTTTATAGTGTATTTCAAAAGATGCTGATACTCAACCTTGATAGCAGTGCAGCATTTGTTTAATAGCACTCATGGGCAAAAGATAAACTTAAGCTTCCTTTGTTAATTTTTTATACCGAAGTTTAAGAACAAAAGTTGCTCTGAATTAAGTTATCAGTCAGTTAATGCCCGGGGTCAGTGACAACCCTTCCCTGATTGTCAGGGAGGCCATCAATCCTCCCCCCCACTCCCCATGGTAAAACATTAAAAGACAATGGGCCTAATTCATGGAACTTCTTGCGCTGTGCAAAGTGACATTGCACTGGCGCACTGCCAACAAACACCCTTATTCACAGAGCCGTGCAAAATGTATTTTTGCAGTACAAAGTCATTTTGTACTGGTGCAAAGTAGCTTGCACTGTACAAATACACTTTGCACCACTCTCTGAATCAGGGTGTTTGTTGGCAATGCAAAGTCATTTTGCACTGCGCTTTAAGTTCCATGAATTAGGCCTAATACTCTTTATTTTCCACTGAAAATAATTACGTAAAAGCAGAGAGAATGAGATCTACGTGTGTGACAATTCTACTGCTTCTTCACCCCTAGGTGGAGTGCAGGAACTTGAGCACTTCTCCATTTTGTCTTACTTTCAAACAATTTTACACTTTTTAGTTTTGGCTATTCAGTGGCGCTAAAGTGCCACCTGTAAGCCAAAACTATTACATTAGCATAAAGCTAGAGAGAAATAGCATATGAGGAGGGACACAAAGCTTGTAGGTGTTGTTTGGTTATTTACCCAACCATTGACTGCCCATGGAAAATTGACGGTGAAAACATTATGAGAGCACATAAAATTGTCTATCTGGGATTCCTTATTTTGGCTCAACCATCGGCCGCCGAATTAAGACGCTCACTCAGACATAAAGTGCTCCCGCTTATCTCACAGTCTATCAAGTTAGATAACAAATATGGCAGGTTCTCTTTTAAGCCAGTGGTAGATTTCTTTAAGGGAAAGGTGATTCTGAAACTAATATATGGAATGGAACTACACTATGTGGTTCTATTGACCTTTTGGGATATCCTTGAGGGTATCTTTCGGAGAAAGGTCATGAAACTTAACAATTGTGTCCCGATAGCAGCTATAAGGTTTGAACTGGGTTTAGTTTCTTTGCGAGCCAGAATCCTCTGGAGGGAACTTGCACTCTTCTCTGGCCTGCTCTGTCCTAAATATGACATGCTCTATGATGATGTGGGTAAGACTCTCTTCTCACAGGGATCCCTAGATCAAAACTTATTTCTAAAATGTAGGGACCTCTGTGACAAGACCCTATTAGATCTGTCTACAATAGGGATACTTTGTTGACCAATCTGAACAAAGTGAAAGAGCTCCTCTTCTGTTGTGACTGAAATGATACCTTGGAGAAATTTCACTCTTACCCATCTCTTTGCGACTTACAATTTGATCACAAGAAGAGAGGCTGCTTGTCTTTTATCCTGACACAATTCCCTAACCGCTATAACGGTTCGCTACTCCTGAAACTTAGATGGAATATTCTGCCTACCAAGTAGGTTTTATATAGAAGGAAGGAGATTAGTGACTTGGATCTTTCATGTTGTTTCTGTCACAATCCTGGGGTGATTGAATCTGCCTGTCCTTTTTTTTTTTTAGATTGTGTAGCATTGAAAGGCATTGGGGCACTCTATTTAGGCAGATTCAATACTCTGGGACTTCTGGGGGCAGAAAACTTTATTTGGTCTAACTGTCTCTCTATTTTCAAAACTACAGACGGACTTGCGGTTGCAGGCTTAATTAAATCATTAGATCTATATGCACCTTCCTGATGAATTATTGTATGATGAATTTGTGAATCTTTTTTATATCAAATATTTGCTTAATGAATGTACTGTATACGTATATAAATTTGACAATTTATTTATCTTTTGCCATGCAGAGAGAAGTATGACTTGGAATTTGTATTTGGTCTTAACTATGCACTGATTTTATTGGCTTGTTTTATGTTTCCTACATTAAAAAATAAAGGGATAGGGATCTTAGGGTTGTATTGTATTTTCAATTTATTGTAATGTATATACATATATATATATATATATATATATATATATATATATATATATATATGAAAAAACCAGAGGAGAAGGGACGGACCACACTCTCCGTGGACCCAAAGAGGTCCTACAATCCCAGATGGGAAGAGAACCCAAAAATATATAGTGCTCACACGGTAAGAATAGGAATGATTTAATAGTAGAAAACTGCACAATTGTACAGAGCAAAAAAGGCTGGGGAAACAGCAAGACAAACAGAGGCAGGACGCCTGGTACACGGCCCACCTACAACGCGTTTCACGCTCAACTGAGCGCTTGATCACGTAGCACAACAAAGGACAAAGACACAATTAAAAATAACATGTAGTCCATCATCTAGGTTAGTTGGAATAGAGTTACAATAGAGGACTGATTCCATGGCGGCCATGTTGGAATGGAGATTCAAAACTAAGCCAACAGTGTGACACTTATACCGACCTATAATGTAAAGTGCAAAAACAATCCCCAATGGGCGGAAGAAAAATTATATACAGACAGCCATATGAGCCAAATCCCTTGCACCTCAGATTCCAACGTGTGTTACTGGTTTTAAAAAACAAGATATTATAATGCATATTTGAAGATCGAATGAGTGCATAGTGCGCTTGAAAAGATAAGATTGCAGCTTATAAAAATCAATCAGTCAATTGTAAAACAGGCTAAAAAGGCAACGCAATACCATGTAGAATCTGGCTTTGTGCAAATCCACAAAATAGCAGCATAAGTATGCAAGATTTAGCTTTGTGCAAATGAACAAAACAGCAGCATAAACATGTGCAAAATAGCAAACATTGCATCACATTGTCATTGTTGACGGTTCCAACGGCTCAGTGCCGATAAAATAGTCATGGAGGGACCATCAATCTTGTAAGGTGATCAGAATACGAAGATATGTAAAAAATTATCAGAATTGCAATTCTGATAATAAAATACAGGGCAACAATAATTGTTACAAATAAATCAAAGGAAATTTCATATTCTAACCAGTAATGACATAAAGTGCAGGTGCAAGTCGGTCAAAAGCAGCATGAAAAAATGTGCAAACAGGCAAGATCACATGGGCCATATTGGCATAAAGTGCAAGTGCAAGTCAATCAAAAGCAGCATAAAGGTTGTGCAAACGGGCAAAATCGCGTAAGCAACTATAATTAGCAGCAGTTTGGCAGATTAATTGGCAGATGGTATCGTAACTTACATAGATGAACACTTTTGTAAGACTAGCTGAATACCTCGACTGAAGCATGCAAATTTGAAATGATCTTGTACAACCAGGTAACCAAGATGGAGAGGGTGTTAAGAAGCACCAAGATATTAAACATCAAAGACTACAACAAAAAAATAAATAAAAAGTGCCAAATGTCCCGCTAGGTCATGAATATTGCAGCTTAAAAAATAAGACTAAGAGTAAAACCAATCCCATTTATAAACCTTAGTGGTAATATAGCCATCATAGTGGTAATGGGAAAAAGATGAAACTTGAGCACAGGTCAGGGACTGAAAAGTGAAATGGGAACAACATGTTCATTCCAAAAAACAAAAGAAACAACACTCGTTAATGAGAAAGCACAATCCCATCATCTAAATATAATCAAAAACGGATTGAAAACTAAAGTAAAGCCAATCCAACACAAACAATTAGCGAACAATAGTCTATTATGTGCCTAAAAACGTATGAAGCTCCTCGGCGAGATTGTGACCATTGGGGAACTTGGTGTCGAAATCCAAAATAAATCTGGTCTCTAGCTGTCTTAGCTTTAGCACACGATCCCCACCTCTAGGGTGGATCGGAATGTGCGCCACTGCGAAGAATTTAAGGAGAGAAAGGTCATTGTTGTGTTCTTGTTTAAAGTGCTTGGCCATAGGGTATGCGGGATCGGAGTTTTTGATTGCCCTAAGATGCTGTAATATTCTGAGCTTAAGCTTACATGTGGTACTCCCGACATACCATCTCATGCATGGACATGAGAGCACATAAACCACAAAAGTGGTATCACAATTCATTGAATGTTTGATTAACTGGTTGCATTGGGTGACCGGATGCAAAAAGGATTTACATGCAATGGCATGAGCACAGGCCTTACATTTGAAGCATTTAGTAAAGCCTATGGGGGATTGCATCAATGATTTCATGAGAGATGGATTGGTATTGATAGGTGGCAAGAAGCTAGATACCAGTTTATCCCTGAGCGAGGGTACACGTTTATACTGTTCTTTTCCTATTGAATGTAATTGTAAAGGTTTCTTATGTAAACCATACACAATACATTTTTTTTAAAAATACTTCGATGTTCAATGCCAACATAAAAAAGAGCAAATTCGTATGCCCCTCCACAAGGTTTTAGTTATCAGAAACAGTTTGTCCCTTAAGTGTATTACTTGTATTTGTAAGCTATTCAAGAGTTCAGCTTTTATCTCCAGCTCACCCGTCCAGGGCGTCTCAGATTCTTGCAGGTCACAGGCGTTAGTTGTCCTGCATGGACCTACTGACTCTGCTTGAGGGTCTGATTTTCTCTGGTTTTTCAAACTCTGTGAGTACCTTTGGTTCTCAGCCTGTATTGGGCTTTAAGCTCTCGACCAGGGATTTCTCTCTTGTGGTGGCCTTTTCTGAAAAATAACCCTCCTGGTTCTTTGTTTCTTCCCAGCTCCTAGAGACTCCTCTTAGGGCGTCAGTTTCATATTCATGCCTTTACGGGATTTTGTTTATCTTCTGGTTTCTGACAACCTCCTCTAGGTTACGAGACTTTATCTCCCCTTATTTGGGTATTTTCCTTAAATTCAGTACCCCCTTTGGTCTGTCTTTTTTGTCTCAGGTCACTGATACCCACACAAGGGTCTTTTGTTACTTCCCTTGACTTTGTGTTGGTTTCATTCCCTTTTGGAGTGCTCCAGAGCTCAGATGCCATCCTCTCTCCTCAGCGTGAACCATGTACATGTGTCTTCCCGGTGATTATCAGGGGAGGCAGCAGCTGGGATCACGCCATATGTTCTTCCCAGTCATTGGTTCATTGCTGTTCCTTCCCCGGTCGGGTGTCATGAATCAAACACTCTCGGGTGTCGTGTCAGCAGCGGTTTGGTCTTCCTCCACCAGAGACATTGGAGCTTGGGACTTGGTCTCAGCTGTGTTCCATGGGCTCTCCACCCACCATGTATGGTACGTGGTCCCGCCTACAGGCTGCAGCCTATGCTCGTACTGTTCGCAGTGTTGCTCAGGTTAGCCCTCTCCCAGACAGGGCTTTGCTTTTAAATAGCTCCTCCTCCCTGGTAGGGGTCCCTATGCAATGAAATATACAAATACCATTGCGCCTGTGTGTCTAGGCTCCATGAGGGGTAAGTAGCACTACCAAGCACATTTAAAGGTCCAACTACATTGTCATTATTATTAGTTCCCATTTAGGCTGGCAACCCTTGAGATATTGGCACTAAGGGAGATGGTGTAGACTTGATCACTGGGGAGACCTTGCCCCTAAGGGGGTCACCCCCAGTGTGATCCCACTTACCCTGTCCCGTAGGGAGTATTTTACATAGTGGGCTAACCTCCCTAGTCTCAACTAATGGTTTAGCTCCCCCTTAGGTAAAAGGGACACATTCCCTGGATTCATTACAACACTTTCTTCTAATAATCTCACTAGTCTCAAGTTGACACTCACAACTCAGTACCACTTGCGTTCACCAAACAATACCACACCTGCTCTATCCACCATCCTTCCTTCTGTTAGTCTCTTGGTCTGCCACCTCAGCCTGTTCTGACCTCACCGGACAAACTACACTCTCTGTTTCATGGGATCTATTTTATATCCTCCCTGCCATCTGATTGGTTATCTGGCCGTGGCTGCTCTGGCCATGTCTTGCCCTCCTGTGATGTGTTACATACAGTAAATGTTATATATAGCATTTTAAAATCAGCATCTTTTCCTCCATACAGAGCATTTGTGGAACAACAATGGTTGTCCAATGGTACAGAGTCCAGGTTTGGGGTAGGAGGCCCATCCTTCCCCCCCAAAGTAAGCACTGCCTCTGTGGGTGCTTGCTCACCTGTTTTTAGTCCCTGGTGGTCTAGATGTCTTTCCCTGTTTACACTGCAGTTTGCTTCGGTCCTGGGAAGCAGTTTGTGGCATGCCAGCTGGCCGCATATGGTCTTGCTGAGATGTACACTCTCTCTCTCCCTCCCTTTGCTGTTACATTGCTGCTACAGGGTGTCTGAATGGGGCACTGCTGGGTTATGTGTTCCTTCTAGGTCTCTTGTTCTGTCCCTGGTCTTCCCCTTCTCCTCTCCTGACTTTCCACCATGATCCCACCAACGTGTAACAAAATCTACCTACCCCATTGCAATGAAAGGCAGATCCCACCCTTCAACTTCCCATGTGGTGTTGGCCAATCATGCTCTCTTCCACTTTCCAAATCACTGCTGTTCATGAACCCCAGCCCTCACACAAACAACCTTCTTCTACTTTCCCTGTTGCTGGGTACCCTCCTTCTGTTTCTACACCTAGTCTGCTTTTCTTCTGCTTTCTTGTCTGATTCAGTTCCCAGTGTGGGAAACATGGGATGCTATTACAATTGGTTCTGGTAGATGCTTGTGGATGCCTTTGTCTTTGAACAAGTGTATTTGTTCACTGATGCAAGTAAACTAAGGAGAAGACATGTCACCACTTACATTAACTATATGGGGTTGAATAGCATTAAAATGAAGGGTCATTTTTTGATTTCATTAATTATTGAATTGAATTGATATTTTATTCATATCGTGCTTGTACACAAGTGTTTCAGAGCGAGGAAAGGGAGGGGAACAGGTGAGAACAAAAACAATGATTTTACTAGGCCCAGTGACATTGAGAACACACAAGTGCATCGGAAAGGGAAAAGGGGAAAAGTGCACGGAAGGGGGAGAAGTGGAAAGTGCGGAACAGATCAATAATAATAAGTACATAAATAAATAAACAAAGGCAATAAACAGTGGTAGTGCAGCCAGCAAGTGGCAAGTGCTGGGTTTAGCAGACAGGGTGTGTCTGACAAGTGCAGATGAAAAGGGGTGGGGGACTGGATGGGTACAGATACAGGCCCCAGTGCAAAGGGTGGCATGGAGTGAGTGCAGGAGGGTGGCAGGGTGAGCCGGTACCTGGGCCCGGAGGACAGAAGGTGGCCAGGTGCACAGTGCAGAGAGAGAAATAGATCAGCATGGGAGAAAGGGGGCAAAGGCAGAAGCCAAGAGGAAGGTCTTGAGGTGCTTCCGGAACCTGAGATGGTTCTCCTCAAGTTTCAGAGTTGCAGGGAGGCTGTTCCAAAGGGAGGCCTCAGCCAAAGACATTGATCTACCACCAGCTTGTTTCTTTGAAAAACGACTGACCCTGACGGAGTTAGAGGTAGAGGAGCGAAGAGCTCAAGAGGGGAGGTATTTACAGAGGGATAGTTGAAAGTATTTTGGACCCGGGCCCCATAAAGCCTTGATGACAATAAAGAGGGTTTTAAATGTAATCCTTGCATCAATTTGAGACATTGTTGACTGTCTTATAACTTATATGATTTTCACAGAGTTGAATCTGTGGTGGGCTTATCATCTGTGCATACTGTAAGATATATTCCCCTGTCACTTTCTGTTACTACCAATATTTAGAACTGTGGGTTAATTGACTAGGCATCAGAAGACTTAGTACTGCACTGGGCACACATTATATTTTCACACCGCACAGGTATAAAATGAAGCATATTACAAAATCAATCAGCAAAACATAAATTCAACCATGCATATTGTTAGAAAAAGAAAACATAACATGCAATTTCACACTGGCAGTTTACTTTGGGTTCTACAACCCTAAACTAGCATTCATTGATAATGTTACATGCCATGGAATGACATCCTGATCCACTTCCGCTATGTTTACTTTAAGTAAATTGGGAATTAAATTAGGACACACCCTGCTAAGCACTATAGTTGGTTTATGAAACAAATGCACTTTAGGAACAGCCTCACCTCCATTTACCCGTTGCCATATAGCTAAGCTTGGGTTAGTGTGAGATTAGAGATAATGGACTCTCTTGTATAACAGAATTATTCCAACTACCAATTTTGATTCAGGCAACTTCCTTGGTCTCCACTCTACCATGGTAGATAGTGGCAGCTATGCCTTCTGAGTCAGTTGGACCTGACAACAGCACCCCTTGCTAGAAATTCCAGTTTCTATGATCCCTATTAATACTCACGTTAACTTCACTTGAGAGCATTGTGACCCCAGCCCTTCCAGGCCCTCTACAGATTTGGCCTGTCAACAGCCCCTCCCTTCTCAGGATCCCAGTTCATGCTGTCCTGTAGCGCTGCCAGGCACACAGATAACCACTTCACTCATTGCAGCTTTCAAGGCTCCAGCGAGGCTTGGCAACATGCCTTTTGTTCGGACAGCACAGCTACCAAATGACCAGCCTGGCTTTCTCACCAGAGGAAAGTCTTCCAAAATTTGAAAAACATAGCCCCAGGTCTTCGTGTTAACCTGTTCGTATAATACCGCCTTGTTATGAATATTGGCCTAAACCCATTCGCGTTGCACGGAAAATCACACCTGAAATGTTTCGATATTTGATCAACATCGCCGCCATTTTAAGAATCATCCGTCATTTTGATTTTAACTGTTGCTTGTGTCCTAACATGGTGGACTGTGTTTTGAACTGCAGCCGAGCCGAACGACCTTTGAGTTGTGTCAACATTTAGGCTGACTAAGAGCAGACTGTTTGTTCTATGCAAAGAAACCTTCTGACTCGTGGGAACTGCAATCCAAGTGTGGTATACGCTCACAAGCCTCATCCTCATATAAACAATGAGACAATGTAGAACGCACTCAGATTGTGTGTTTTTGCTGAACTGCATTGCAGTGATTCTTGAAACAAGGCTTGCTGTGGATCAGAGAACCAATGTCACCATGTAACTTCATGTACATGCAAACTTGTTAAATCCATCGTACAATATTGTAATATTTGTCATGTGAACTTGGCATGAACCCTAGAATGTAAATTATTAGTTTGGAGAGGGGCTGGACTATGTTTTGTACAAAAACATCTGTGTTCAGATGTCCAGCACTCTCACCCCTCACCGTGTCTGCTGGTACACACTGCGAGGTGTTGGGAGCCAGATAGCTATCTGTTTTGAATCTGTACAGAATAAAAGATACTTATATCTTTTTCGACCCGTGATTGGCATATTCTATTTTCTGATACTGAGCTTCAATATTTCTTTGATCTTTCAGATGGCACCCGAATAGGGACCCTCAAGATTGATGTATCATCCATGAAAATAAGACGCGGCTGTCGAACCGGGATCGGAGAGTGAGAAAAAGGGGGCCCCTTTATATGAGACACGACACCTCGACAGTACTTCACGATCCGACCCCTGAACGGTGAGCACGCGGTTCGAGAGGGCATCTTGACGAGGGTCCCCGTATCGAGGCGGGCTCTTTGACAAAATCACCAACCACGAGGATCTTTTTTAATCCGATCAGACCTCCTTTGCATTTGGTAATCAGGTGAGTCGTGCCCCGATTCCTAAGAATCCTGATATTTCGTTGTAGATTTGCACTCGTGAGTTCAAACGACGCCAGGTAACACCAGTGATCTGACATGTCTGGGAAATTGTCTGCCTATTTCAGGGGTTTATTCCGCAGAGACAGGCAATCTTTGGAATACGGCCGACCGGCGCCACCTGGGGGTTCGCCGGCATGCACTATGTACTGTAAGTAAGGCCTTGGTAGTATCGTATTCAACGATATTTGGCACAGACAAACTAGACATGCTTCCAAATTTCAGTGGCCAGTTCATGGTAGTTTTGAAATTGCCCGTATAGAGAATTTGGAGTCTATATTGTTAAAGAAAAAGGCTAGGCCTGCAGCATTTGATGTCATTAAGAATTGGAGAAAGGAAGCTAAACAGCAATTTAAGAGTAAAGAGAAACACGCATGTCGACATATGTCTAACTCTGGAAAAGCATTATTATATGATCAATAGAAACAGTCTCATCTATTAGAAACATGGATAGGGCTTTTCAACTTGGGGTACAGAAAATATATCAGTCTCGGGACTTTCATGCCTCAAACGACCTAATCGATAAGCTTTTAAATGAGCGTAGGACTGTTGCCACTGCACTGCCTCCTTATGTGACTCTTCCTGTTGTTTTACCTCTTCCCGCTGTTGCACCTCCTCCCGTTGTTGTTCCTGTTCCTCTCGTTGTTCCTCCTCCTCCAGATGTTGTTGTACCCCTTCTGCATCTCCGCCCTTACCGCCAGTAGCTGTTCCCTTAATTCCGTCTTTTCTGCCAGCGGTAGTGTCTCCACTGCCTATTGTACAAAATATGTCTGAACTTTCTTTTCCAAGTGGTTCTGTTCCACTTGTAGCGAGTGAAGGGGCGAGTGCTGATTTAAGTATAGTGACTCGTAGTACAGCATCTAAAGCTAGGAAAATAGAATTGTATGCATGGGCTAAGAATTATATAGAAGAAGGTGAAAAATCAGCTGTCTTAACTGCGATTTCTGACCAAGAAAGTATTCCCAAACCGAATATTTTGATAGAGGGGATGGGAATGCATTTGGCTGACGTTTGGAGTGATTTAACAGACATGAATGTCCTACAGGGGTTGAGGGATTTGAATGTCCTAGCTCACTCAAGGGACACTGCAGAGAAAGTGCATGAGCATGTTGAGAGGGTTTTTGAGTTTAAGAGGGGAGTTAGATCAGTTACAGAATGATGAAATAGATGATAATAGAGTGGAAGCCTCATATGTGCAGAAACAATTTCTTCCTTCCCATAAACTAATGATTGAAGAGACGTGTATTTGCACAAGAGACGCACTTAGGTGGATTTCGGATGTTTCAATTTCTCCCATGGAAGTATATGACACGTTCAGTCAGTATACTACGGCAATGCAAAGGAAAGTGTTACAGGTAATGTTAGAGTACCTCCAGGATGAGTTTATGAAGGAAAAGATTTGTTGTCCCACAGATTTGATGTTCATTTATAAGAGCGCATTTTCACCCAATAATGCTTTAACTGCTTTGTCACTTGATTTAGCCCTGTTGTTTAATTAACGTTCAGAATGACCTACTTCTCAATTGCCAATGAGGGAGGTTCCTCCGACATTTGTTCCCAAAGTAGAAATTCCAGCTAATGCTGCAACAGGCGCAGCAGCTGCTACCATCGAAGCTCATTATGTGTTTACAGTTTGTTCATGTCCCATTTTCTAGACAGAAAGTGAATACCATTAGACAGATGATTCCAGATATTAGGAAAAATCCAACAGGATTTTATAAAGAAATAGAATCTTTCTTGCATTTGTCAGTTTTCACGCTGGGTGATATAGATTTGTTGTTCCCTGTGATCCTACCTGCTGATTTATGGAAAGAGATTAGAACTATAGATGATCTGGCAGCACTGGGTGACACATGGGTTAACTTTGTACGGAGAGATGGAGAAAGGAAGGCTGTTGAGAAACCACCACAGGTGATATTGCCACTGCCAGATAGAATAGTAACTAAATTGAAGACTTTGGTTCCAGAGAGAATAATAGTTTGGGACAAACTTACATCTTCTCTCCAGGGGAAATCTGAGGTTGCTACCAAATTTTTTAATCGGTTCGAACAAGTGTTTTCAGATTTCAGCAGTCAGGACTTAAGTACCGAGTCAGGAAAAAGACTGTTTGTAGACACATTTGTGTGTGGATTGTTGCCTGATATACAATCACAAATTATGGCTTCCGACAGTGCCTGGCAAGCTTAATCACAGTCTGAAGTATTGCACATGGCTCAGTATTATGGGAATCGTGTTAATACTGAAAAAAAGAGAGGATAGAAAAGAAAAAGGGAGACTTGAAAACCAAAGTATTGTTGCAGCAGATAGTAAGAGGAACTAGAGGTGGGAATACACAGTTTAGAGGACAGTTTGCCCCAGAGGGTAATGCGCAGATGGGTCTTGTACACATGAATTGTGCTTATTGCAGACAAGAAGGTCATTGGAGAGCACAATATCCGATCCTTCAGCAGCAATCGAATAACACATATGCTACCATGGGTAGACGATCCAGAGGCCGTACTGAGATAGGGGGTCCTGGTAGAAATCAGTTCACTCAGATTCAACAGTCGTTTTCACAGGATAGTCAGCAGCATTGTACAAATGATGGGAACATTTTTGATAATCCTTCGACTGTCTATTTTTCTGAGGATCTTGCATTTGATGATGTACTGTTCCGTTAGGACAGTCCGAAGCAGAGTCTGGAACCAGTACCTATTCCTGTCGATCAGAAAGGACCCTTCGTTGAAATGAAGGTGGGGAATAGGAAGCATCAGAAGTGTTCCGTTGATCATTCATGGGTTCCAGATATTCCACTGTCAGGGCAGAATAACATTTATGTACGGTTCTCTGGTACGCCAGTGGTTAGTCCAGTTTCTCAGCCGGTACCAATTTCACTGGGACCATTTACTGATTCATGTCCATTTCTTTTGATGACACATTGTGGCAAAAATATGTTGGGGTTGAATCTGTTGCAAGAATTGAATGCTGTAATTCACTGCCAGCCGCACAACCTGACTTCCACACCCCACTCTTAACCAACAAAATGTACTTACCAGGCATCTACTCAGTACTGTTGAGAGTCATTCTGCACCTTATCAATTCCTCCACCGTACTAAGCTTTACCCCTAGCGTGGCCCACATAGGCATCATTCCAATACCTTCCAATATGCCACACCTCATAACCACTCTGCCCTACTCATCCAAACCATGTAGCCTCCCTGCAAGAAATACCAGACTACGCGCTAGACTATCTAAATTATAAGAGCCCCGAGCTAGAGATGCCACCCAGTCTAGACTGACTAACCGTTCCCTAACTACGCATACGACTACTCTCACCAACTCTCCCCTGGAAAGACCCAAGCATAACCCAACTAACACCACGACCAAGCATAAAGTGTATAACATAGACTCTAATTCCACTCACACCAAAAGCACTGTCTCGCCCATAATAGGCACCCTAATCAATGCGTGCTCTATAGTAGCCCATGCCACCGACCTAGCAGACCTCATTCTAGCAGAAGATCTAGACTTCATAGCCATTACCGAGTCCTGGCTCCATGCAGCCGCAGGTCCAGCCCTTTCGCTAGCCATTCCTGACAACTACACCATCATCCGTGCGGACAGAACAGAATCTAGCTGTGGTGGCCTGGCCATAATTGCCAAAATGCGCCTCAACATTAGAGTAGACTCCTCGGGCAACCTCCCATCCTGTGAATCACTCACAGCTAAGCTGCCTACCGCTTGCTCCCAAACTATATCCATTCAATTACTCTACAGACCTCCTGGACCCCTAGGTTCTTTCGAGGAAGACCTCACTACCATCCTTACCAATAATCTAAAAAACACCTCCCAGTGCCTCCTCCCAGGGGACTTCAACCTAGGCCTTAAAGACCCCAAAGACCACCAGGCTACCCTCATCAACAATACACTGTTAGAATTAGGCTTTACCCAAAGAGTGTTCACCCCTACCCACAACAAAGGGAGAACCCTCGACTGGGTAGCAGACCATAACTGTGTGGCATCCATCTCAGCTAACTCCCCTCAACCTTGGTCTGACCACCATCTCATCTCCTTTGCCCTCGAAGCCTCAAGCCCTATCACCAACAATGTGCTAGCATCAGCTATCCCTACGAGAAGCAAGAAAAATATCACAGTGGAAAAACTAATACCACTCATCTTACCAACTCTAAACCAACTCCCAGTTACCTCCACCTCTCATGACCTTGTAGAAGGCTACAACCAAATCATGAGCTCAGCCCTTCACTCTATTGCACCATTAAAACCTAGAAAATGTAAGCCGAAAAAACACCTGAACTCCTGGTTCTCCTGGCACCTTAAAGCCCTTAGACTTGAGAAAAACAAAAAGGAACAAGCCTGGAGAAAATCTCATACAGACAACAATAAGTTGATACTCAATAAAATAACATCCACCGACAAAAAAGAAATCATAGCCGCCAAACAAGAGTCCTACAACCAGCGAATAACACAAGCCAAGTCAATTACTAAAGAATTATTCACCATCATTAAAGAATTGGAAACACCTGTCTTAATCCCAGATACATACGTAAAAAACAAACAATGGTGCACTAGTGTCCAAAATGCCCTGTCTAACAAAGTAGCAGGCCTCCAAATCAAAATTAACAAAAAGAAAGAATCCATAACCAACTTGACAAACTCCTCTAACACTGCCCCGCTGCCCACACCCCAACACCCCATGCCCAACCCACCTACCCGCTTCAGCTTTTCCAAAGTCTCCACCCTAGAAGTGGAAAAAATCATTTTCAGCCTCAAACCATCTAACTGCAAGGGTGACCCTTGCCCTCGACAAATCATTAAGGATGCGGCAAGAGACCTCTTACCATTCATTACCAAACTCATCAACACCTCCTTTTCCACAGGCACCATCCCCAGCAACCTTAGAGAGTCCTGGGTCCTCCTTCTTCTCAAAAAAACCCTCTCTTGACCCCTCTATACCCACTAACTACAGGCCTTTTACTACCGTGCCTTTCCTGCTCAAAATATTAGATAAGACAGCATACCAACAAATACAAAAATACCTTGAGCAAAACCATCTCCTGGGCATTCGGCAATCAAGCTTTAGACTCCAACATGGGACAGAAACGGCCCTTATCGATCTAAAGGCGCAAATTGACACCCTGAGAGATAATGGGAAAACTGCTCTACTGCTTCTCCTAGACCTCTCGGCAGATTTCGATCTAGTAGATCACAAAGTCCTATGCAATCATTTGGATTCAGCTGACCAATTCTCCCAAGAAGCCATCTGCTGGATTGAGTCATTCCTAAGCAACAGATCTATACGCATCTTCTCCACCTCAGAGGCTGCCAACCCCATTCCAATTACCTGCGGAGTCCCTCGGGGATCCTGTGTCTCCCCCACACTGTACAACGTGTTCACGAAGCCCTTGTTTGATGATCTCGATGGCCTGAGTATCACCTACACTAACTATGCTGATGATACCCAGATCCTCATCCCGCTGACGGGAGATTACAACCATGATTTGGCCTTGGTGAACAGGGTGTACCTCATCATCCAGGCATGGATGGCTTCTCACAGTCTATGCCTGAATGATGACAAGACCGAACTCATCATCCTCGGCTCCACTCCCAATATCACCAAATTGGACCACAAATACACTAGCTTCATCATTGATGGAAACCTGATCAAGGTAGCCAAAGAACTGAAAACACTAGGAATATACATTGACTCCTCCCTCTCCTTCCACAAACAGGTCAGCTCCATGGCATCATCCACGGCATACATATGCAAGCTGATAAGAGCAGCCAAACCCTACCTATCCTCACAGAGCTGCATCACTCTAGCCAGAGCCCTTGTATTATCAGAATTAGATTACTGTAACGCCCTTTACGTGGGAGCCAACAAACAGATTACCAACAAAATCCAGACACTGCAAAACAACACTCTCAGAGCATCGCATAGCATCCCTAAGAGACAACATATCTCCAATATCTGGAGAGCTCATTATTGGCTTACCATTTCAGACAAAATCAGGCTGAAAGTAGCCTCCATAACGCATAAATGCCTCAACAATGCAGACCCCTCTACCTAGTCAACAGAATAAATAAATATACCCCGAACAGACCTACCAGGACTTCAACTGCAAATCTGCTCACAGTTCCCAGGTTCAAACGAACCAAAACGGGCGGCAATAGCTTTCAGGTGAAAGCAGCCCAACACTGGAACTCCCTACCACCCTCCTTAAGGACTCCGCAATCCTACACCCACTTTGGACATAACTACATCAATTGGATAAAACAAAACGACTGTTAATCGACTGCCTAACCTACCATGCCACTGTAAACCATATAAACATGTATATTTGTATATTTTAAATTTTAAATTGGATATCATTGCATCTATTGTAACTGTTCCAACTAATGTACTCACTGCAACTACTGCACAGCACTGTAACTAAGCTGAGAATAATCTTGTCTGCTCCTGCGCCCTCTTAACCTCGGGTCTGGCGCGCAATACAAATGAATAAATACAAAATACAAATACTGCTCTCCGGATGGAGTGTATTTAACGATTTCACCTCAACAAACTTTTGCTTCACAATTCTTGACTAGGCCTTTACCGACTGAATTGGATAAGGTTCCGGCATGCTTATGGGCGGTTGATGATAATGATGTTTGTATTTTGCAAATTGAGCCTGTTAAAATTGTGTTGAGACCAGGTGTTAAACTACCACATATTCCACAGTATAATATTTCAGTTGACAGTGAACAAGCTTCAAAGAGTATAGTTTCTGATTTTGTACATCAAAGTGATTGAGGAAATTGCAGGATGTTTGTGTAATAGTCCGATTCTACCGGTGTATAAGAAAGGGGATAATGCAATCCCTTTCCATTTTGTTATTGATTTACGCGCTATGAATAAGATTGTTGCTCCACAATTTTCAATTGTGCCTGATGTGACTACTATATTGAGAATGATTCCAGCTTCAGCTACTCATTTTAGCGTTGTGGATCTAAACAATGCTTTCTTTAGTATTCTTGTGCATGTCGACAGTGATATTTGTTCACAATCACCCTAGGGGGATGCTCATTTGCATTCACTCATGTGCCACAAGGGTACACTGAGAGTCCAAGCATTTATAGTAGAGCTTTGAAGGAACAGCTTGATACACTTGAGTTGCCTTCCACCTGTAAATTGTTGCAGTATGTTGACAATCCTCTTTTAGCTGCAGATTCAAGCTTGCAAGGAGCGCACTGTGTTGCTGCTTATTCATCTAGCAGAACATAGGCATAAGGCTTCATTGAAAAAGTTTCAATATTGTCGACAGGAGATAACCTATTTAGGCTATCTCCTGTCAAAGGAGGGGAGAAGACTGACACCTGAATGGATACAAAGCATCTCTGGCATGTCTGTCCCAAATACACAGAAAGAGGTCAGAGCCTTGATAGGCATGGCTTCATACTGTAGACAGTGGATCCCTAACTTTTCATTAGTGATAAAACCAATGTTGGCATTGACAAAGAAGGGCATTTCTTTGCCTCTACCATGGAACATGGATTGCCAGAAAGCTTTTGCTCTGCTCAAGACTGCGTTGTGTTCAGCACCGGTTTTGGGCACACCAAATTACGATAAGGCCTTTGTATTGTATGTGTGTGAATGTGATGAATGCGCTTTGGCTGTGTTAATGCAGGAGCATGGAGGGAAGAATAGACCATGTGGTTATTTTTCCTCCACGCTTGACCCTTTTGCATGCACTTTGCCTAGATGTTTGAGAGCTGTTGCTGCTTCTGCTGCATCTGTAAAGCAAAGTGAGGGTGTGGTTCTGGGTCACTCCTTAACCGTGATGGTACCTCACTCTGTAGACGTCTATTAAACAGAACGCAAATGCAACTTCTCACATCAGCATGATTAACCAGAAGCAAGCTGATTCTATTTGCACCGCATATCCAAATTAAGAGATGTTGCTCATTAAATCTGACCAAACTATTGTCTCTTTCCAAAGAAATTGCTTGCAGTGACAAGATGTCACATGACTGCCTCTATACCACAGAACAAGAGACAAAAGGCAGAATTGATTTAAATGATACACCATTAAAAGATCCACCTCTTGCTTCAAACTTCCGGATGGTACATCCACTGCTGGTTATGACATCACTACATTAAGCACTATTGTGGAAACCAAAGAATCCTGCATAACTCCACGCAGGCCGCAGAGATTATTGCATTGACTCGAGCTTGTGAACTTTCCGAAGAGATTAGTGTGAATATATTCCCAGACAGTCAGTCAGTATGCCTTTGGGGTGGTCCACAACTTCGGTCGATCATGGGCAGAGAGAGGTTTCTGAATTTGCATGAAACTAAGATGCAACATGGCACTTTGATAGTTCGGCTACTTTCAGCACTTGTGCTTCCTACCCAGTTAGCGATAATGAAGTGCGCAGCACACCAGAAAGTAACAGATGATGTGGGTAGAAGAAACGCTTTTGTTGACAGAATAGCCAAACAAACTGCCACTGATTTGTATTCTGAAATGTATATAACAAAAGAAGCCGCTAACACTTGTATAATGGATGAAGGAATTGGTTGTATAAAAGACAATCAGGCTGATGCCACTTCAGAAGAGCTTAAACAATGGGCTGAGGGTTTAGCAAGTTTAGACGTTGAAGGTTGTTGGGTAGATAATGGAAAGCAAAGGGTACACTGAGAGTCACCTCTATGGTTACGATGGCACATGGACCAACTCATATATGTGCTAGAAAGATTTGTAAACTGTTAGAACCTGTCTGGATGAATGTAAATATCTCAAAAACTGCTGAGCGTTTTGTCCAAAATTGCATGCTATGCTTATAGGATAATGTGGGGAAGGGTACATTGACACTGAGGGGTAGTTTTGGCCTCCTCTCTGTGCCTTTTGGGGTTAAACACTTCAATTTCATTGAAATTGAGCATTGTCAGAATTACAAATATGTTCTGGTAGTCATTTGTGCTTTTAGCAAATGGGTCGAAGCTTTCCCTTTAAAAGATGCCACAGCAATGACGATGGTGAACACCATGCTGAAGGAATATTTTCCTAGGTTTGGTTTGCCGGGAGTCATTTGGTCAGACAATGGTCCAGATTTTATCACTGCTGTTATCCTGCAAGTATGCGCAGGATTACAGATCGATGAACGGTTCCATTCGGCTAGACACGCTCAGAGTGCCGGACTAGTAGAATGCCAAACAGTTTATTGAACAATAAACTGGCTAAAATGTGTGCCAGTAGCAATTTGAAATGACCAGAGGCCTTACCAATAGCTCTATTGTCCATGCGGACGGCCACACCAATGAAAACTCGGCTCTCTCCCTACGAGTTAATCATGGGGAGACCAGCGAATATTTGGAATGTATCCAAACCCAAGCGGTTAAAAGATGTGGAGCATTTGCTCCTTTCTGAGTATTGTGACCAGTTAACTCAAAACTTGTATTTGATTTATCAACAAATGCGAGAAGCCCTCCGAGTAACATACGAGGGTCCAGGTCATTGACTCCGACCTGGCACGTGGGTGCTCGTCAAATCTTTTGAGAGAGCCTCCTGTCTCGCACATAGCTGGAGAGGACCGTACCAATTCCTCCTTGCCACACAGACCGCTGAACGAGTAGACAGAAAACGACACTGGATCCACACAATGCACATCAAGAAGATACCTTTTCATCTGCCCCACGACAAAGGGGAAGAGAAGGAGATTGTTTACTCTGTTCCTCATCACAAGTCCGTTCTAACCGACACCGAGGGTGTCCCGGAAACCCTTCCTGAGCCCGTAGGGCGCGGGCAGACTGCTGTTTGCCTTCAAGTTTTTCTTCTGATCTTTCTGCACCATTGAGCAATATTGCTTCTGCTTCACCACTTCCTTCAGGAAGCGACAACACTCTCTTTGCAGATCACACTGTACCTGGAGTCTTGAGGTACGATCTGCGTCCGAGGTGCCAGACTTATCGCACAGCATCGGCTGTGCCCACAAGGAATCATCATTGTGCCAGTCCCTTGTCACTCTTTTGACAGAAACATAAAGAAGAGGCAGAGGCTGGCAAAGTTACCTTCAAGCAAGATAGGCCACGTGGTCAGGAGCCACCGACGGATGAACTAAAAGAGCCTAACGGAGAGCTTCTAAACGGACTCTGATAAACAATGTCCTTTCCTGAATCTACTCGTACGTAACAAGCTATTGGTCTTGTGGCTGGCAAATAATCTGTTCATCAAAGATCATGGTCCTTGAAGACCCATTGTTTTCTAATCACAGTACTGGTCTGTTTAGTAATTGTATTTTTGCTTGGATTCTGATATATAGAAGGGGTGCGTCCACTTGAGACCTTGTTACCCACTGAAATTATCTCCACTGTGTCTTCACCTTTCGTGCATCTACACACTCTTCCTTCTCGAGACTCCCAACACAGACAGGGTTATCACAATAACACTCTCCAACTGATCATGAATGCAACCCATGCGATTCTAAACAGAACTAATTGCTGGGTGTGTTCACATTTGCCACAACACAGGGAAAAGGGACTGGGCTGGTATATTCATCCTCTTCCTTTAACTACTGCATGCTATGCCTCACTCAGGGCATTGTTCTTTGGTCGTTGGAACAATAGTATTTCTGGGAACTTCAATGGGACTAATCTAAATGAGGTTGAAAAACGAGTCCTAACACCTTTGGGATGTTCTCTCTTTGCGAATAGAAGCAAACTTAATGTTGCTTCTATTAGACCTTCTGATAGACTTTCTAGACCTTTTCAATCATTCATTTCTTTCAAGATGGCTCCCGTAGGCAACCGGGATGCCATGCCTCCTTCCTATACTATTAATCATAGCCCCAACTCTGTTTCTTTCCGTATACAAAGGGATGGTTCACAGCCAATGGGTACATTGAGGGTTGTACCAGCATTGCAAATCTAACCAGCGAGGACAGACCTTTGTATGTAGGAGACACCGTTTACTTTGTTTGTGGCAATGAAGATTATCCTTGGTTACCTAGAGATTGGCAGGGTACTTGTTACTTGGGTATCTTGTTACCAGGGGTATATGTGGCTACCACTTCTCAAGTTTCTAGAGCTCGTCCAAGGCGGGATGAGAATGGTGATACTCCTTCACAGGTCATGGGTGATGTAGCAAAATCCTTTGTGCCATTTTGAGGGCAGATAATGAACTCTGAGGATATCAGGAGCCTAGCAAGGGTGCTGGAGAAAACCATCAATAGAACCACCGATATTCTGTACAACATGATGCTAGAGCAAAAGGCCATTAGATTAGTGGCCCTCCAAAATAGGATGGTGTTAGACATCATCCTAGCTGAGCTTGGTGGGGTATGTAAATTGGTGGGATCTGCATGCTGTGTTTTCGCACCTGACTCCACCCCCACCATATTGAAGGCAGTACAAAATCTGCATACCTTGAGTACGGAAGTACATGTCCCATAGGGAAACTGGGATCTTAGTGCTTGGTTCCGGGACTTACTACGTTCATGGGGTTGGAAGCTCTTTGCAGTCCTAATGATAGTTCTTGGTGTTCTATTTTGTTGTTGTGTACAATTTCTTCCTGCCATATGTTCGATGTTAGGAGGATGTTGTGCACAAACTATGGGTACATTAGGACCAAAGGTACATGCACCCAAGAAAACCGCTAACGCTTTTGTAATGAAGGATATTACTATCAAGGAACTTATGGCGATCGATATTTGTGAAGAATGTGATTCAGGATGTACGGACATTGAGACGTGGGGTCTTGAGTAAAGCAAATGTTTGAGTAATGCTCTTGGTTTAGGCCAAAAGGAGGGTTTGTTAAACTGTATTCATATAATACCACCTTGTTATGAATATTGGCCCAAACCCATTCACGTTGCATGGAAAACCGCGTCTGAAATCTTTCAATTTTTGATCAACGTTGCCGCCATTTTTAGAATCATCCGCCATTTTGATTTTAACTCTTGCTTGTGTCGTAACATGGTGGACTGTGTTTTGAACTGCAGCCGAGCCGAACAACCTTTGAGTTGTGTCAACATTTAGGCTGACCAAGAGCAGACTTTTTGTTCTATGCAAAGAAACCTTGTGACTCGTATGAACTGCAATCCAAGTGTTGTCTATGCTCACAAGCCTCATCTTCATATAAACAACGAGACAATGTAGAACAAACTCAGATTGTGTGTTTTTGCTGAACTGCATTGTAGCGATTCTTGAATCAAGGCTTGCTGTGGATCAGAGAACCAATGTCACCATTGTTACTTCATGGACATGCAAACTTGTTAAATCCATTGTACAATATTGTAATATTTGTCATGTGACCTGGGCACGAACCCTAGCATATAAATTATTAGTTTGGAGAGGGGCTGGACAATGTTTTGAAAACTGGATAAAAACGTACATGTTAAGATGTCCAGCACTCTCACCCCTCACTGTACCTGCTGGTACACACTGCGAGGTGTTGGGAGCCAGATAGCTATCTGTTTGCTTTGGATCTGTACAGAATTAAAGATACTTATATCTTTTTCGACCTGTGATTGGCGTATTTCATTTTCTGATACTAAGCCTTGATATTTCTTTGGTCTTTCATTTGCTCAAAATCAGGGCTTGTGATATCTCAGCTGCATTTCTTTTTAAATTACTCTGTCGCAAGGCCCAGAGCAGTCTCCGACATGCATTAAAACCCAGGTCACCAACTCATGCAGAATTACCAGGTAAAAAGCACCCAAAAGCCATACAAAAAGACCAGCCTTCCATCTCACAGTCCATTATATGCCTTTCGACAGAACCCAGCACTGGACATATAGATTCTGCACATTTCTATCCACCTCCCTGGTGGTGTCACTTCCTTCACTCCAACCCATTTCTTGTGTCACTCCCAATCTTAACATGTGACAGAGACGTTGAGAAAAATTCAAACTCTTCCCTGATTCACCCCTCTCGTGTAATTTTCCAGCTCAGCTCAATGGTTTTTGGTAAGCTTCACCCATTCAAACCGTTGCTTCCTGCGCTCTGGAAAAAAATGCATCATCCCATCTTGCATCTCCGAATTAACAATGACCTTGTTACACTGCACCTTTCGTCTTGCAAAACAGGCTGTTCACCATTTAATTTCTATTTGTCTTCTTTTTCTGAATCTAACCCAAGCAAGAAACGCTGTTTTACCCATGCCACACTGTATTGTCCATGCACATGCTGTAATGTTAATATGTTAAAACCTGCAGAATCCCTACATTCAAAATCACCCCATTTAAAGTCTTACTGTTACAACCACCCCCTAACATAACCCCCAATGTTACGCATTACTACTAATATACAAAATCATACACACAGCATGTGTTGGCTGCAATGTTAGCATCAGTTGAAACTGGTGGCACACCATCTCTGTTGAAATTAGTGGGACTTGAAGAGGGAAAATCAAGATCAAACCCATGCCCCCTCACCCCAGGCAGATATACAGAAGAACAGCAGGAAGAACAATGAGCGCACTTATCATTTGAACCAGGCCCCAGCGCACCCATGGGTGACAAATATGCTGAAAGACACCCACTTCACCAACAGTGCAACTTCCATGCTACATTAGAATCAATGCAGCAATATCAGAATCTACAAACATGAGAATCCCTGTTAAAAGGCTTGCAAATGCCTATATGAATTAACATGGTCTAATTGCACAGTGTAAAGCCATGTTAAAGGAAAATTACAGCCAAGTTAATTTCTCTCACTGAACACTAGCTGCAGATGCCTTCACCAATGCTCCTTGCAAACCCACGAGCAGCCAAGGTTGCACAGTCAGATAAGATTGCTTTCTGCAGACAAACATTTTTTAATTCTCCACAAATGCGAGTAAGCCACAGCAACTCAGTGTGTTTTTTGTTTCTTTCTTTCTGGGAACAAAGACATTTCGCAAGGACTCGCACACCATTTGAAACATAATTATAACAAGAATGGCTCAGCCCTGGCCAATGAACACTGGGAGCCCAGAGGCAAAAAAACCTGTTTCAGCTAAAAAGTTATGGGAACAAATTCATAATGCAACAAGCTAGAATTAGGTAATGGTGGGCTGGCACAGCTAAACCAACCCACTGATGCAAAAGTCTAACATCCAATTATCAGGCTCTCTATAAGGGCTACATAGGTAACCTATTACTCAGTGTCAAGGCGAAGTCCGTCCCAACGCAGAAGTAGCAAGAACTCCTACCTCCCCTTGACGGTCTTGACGCCTGGATTAGTTGAAACACAGGTCACTGCGACCCCAACGGGGAAATAGGGTTAGGATCCACGGATTGGATGGGTTTCGGGGTTGTAGGGTAACCGGATTGAGGGTTAGGGAGAGTTTATGGATAGGGAAGGGGTTTTTTGGGGTTGGGATGCTCCCAGACTCTGACCTTCAGAGTCTGAACTATTTTCCGCTTTGGTAGTTTGCTTTTTAACGTTTTGGCATTCATTCAGTCATGCATTCTTATCTCATGCATGCATTACCCCTCAGACTGGAACCCAATACTCTGTTTACCTTGTTCACAAAGTTTGCTCCAACCTTGGGCTTCTATAGACACAATATTCTAGTCTGGCTTCAATATTCAGCTTCAACTTGACATTAGTGTTTGCCCCTTTTACATATCACTACAAGATCTAAAACATAAATTCAAACACAATTCTTTGATCACGTTAATGCACTTAGCTCTAGTTTTCCAGTGCGCTTCTTCCGCCCGCCGGCTCCGCAGACTGTGTGTTGTGAAATCAGATCGCTGAAGGTGGCGGTAAACTCCTGACAAAAAAGGAGAAAGTTAGCTTTGCCCTCTCACGCCTTTTGGCATTTCACAAGTACTCGCAACAGCAAATACGGCATTGAATGGTCCGCAACAGGCGAGCATAACGTTACGTTTGCACCCGCAACTGGCGAATGCACATCACATGCAGATTTAGTGGGTTAATAGTTAGTTCGCAAACATTCGCGTATCTTCCCCGAAGTTTATAAAGACTTCCTAAATGTCACTGGTAAGCGGAGTCTCTTTCCAGTTTTAATTTCCCTCTGGTTAGCTTTAAAAGGAAGGCAGTGTACTTATCTTTGGCATCGCGGGGCCTGAAGATATATCCGGCAGCGAGGGCGGCCCCGCAAGAAGCTTCGCTGGTGCTCCGTCAGATGTGTCCTCTCGGCAGTAGAGTCGAGCACGGACAAACTTTCTGGGATCGCGTATGCGCGGTAGCTTCCTCGCGCATGCGCGTTGCGTCGGGCGTTGTCCTGGGCGTTTCCTGGGCTGCCTGAGCTGTAGTTTTAGGCCCGGGGCTGCTGGGAAGCGTAGTCTTCCTTTGGTTCTGCCTCCTGTACACCTTTTACCCCCACACCACGTACATCTGCACTGGGGACAAAGGTGACAGCGACTCAGAGACGTTCCTCCCACAACCCCTGCAACCACCTTGCCTTTGTTTTGACCTTGGGGGCGTAATGTGTGCCGTGGGTTTATGACACTCAGCAGCCAATAGCAGGAGGAGATAGGTTTCTGGGAGCTGATCCAATTCTGTGAGGTCAGGCTGCAGTGTGATTACAAAGCTGGCTTGCAAGCCAGCCCGGGGGAGACGGCGCCTGAACTCTCGATGTGCACGACGCTCTGCGTGTCTTTTTTCTTTTTTGCTGCCCAGAAATAAACACAGTTTGGAACATGTGGCTGTCTGCTGGGGTCTTTGTTGCATTTATGTGGGCCATATGGGAGGTGTTGGGGTCTCCCATAACTGGTGAGGGTATAGCTGCTGGGCCCCACAGCCCTGGTGCGGGGTCCAGCTTCTCCCCAACAGACTGTTGAAATTAGATCCCACAGTTTTTCCCTACAATACGGTGAAAATGGGACTTTGGATTCACTTCTTTCATTACCAGTATTGATTAAGGTCTTTTGTGACTACCATAAGAATGCTCTTTAGGGTGGTGTGAAGGCATCATGAAGCAAGACACAGATAACAGATCAAATATATACTCAAACTTTGTATTTAACTTATAAATCAGGGTGGATTAAGGCCTAACATTCCCTATGGTAATGTGGGATTTCCCTACCGAAAGACTAGTCTGCATCAGGATATCCAAATCAAGTAACTGGGCCTCATTACAACCCCGGCACTAAACCATGGCGCTATTAGCACCATGGTTGGTGCCGGTGTTGTAAAGAGTCCACCATGGTGGAATGGGGAAATACCGCCCCATTCCAAGGTTGGTGGGCGGTATTTCCCCATTTCACCATGGCCCTTCCCCATTCCCATTTTTGCCCCATAGGGCTCAATGGGACTGGGGAAGGCGCTAACTATGGTACCGCAAATTGCGGTACCGTAATTAGCACCGAGGTCCCTTTGCGGCACCCTACTTTAACGGCCGGTAAAACCAGCTGTTAAGGTCGGGAACCGCAAAGGGACCTCGTAATCAGGCGTTAAGGGTTTAACAGCGCCGACACCTTTTACGGCACCGTTAAACCCTTAACGCCAGGGTCGTAATGACCCTAACTGCCTGTGTCCAAAACCTATACTTGCCCTCACAACTAACTGTATACAATGTGTAGGGATGTCAGCTTCAAAATGAATAGTGTTCAAAGGATCAGAAGAAAATGTAGAAACTCTTTGGGCTCTTGGCTAATGCTTTCATCACCTTCCCCAAGTTCAAAACAGTTCACAAAAGACTGGGGTTCCCTTCGCCAAGAGTTAATGTTCTCCACCTTTACAAAACAATATAATTCTCTGAGACACTTCTCAAATCTCTGGTCATAAGCCCTCTTCATGGGTTCACAAAAAAAGTCTGTTTCTTGACTTCAAATTCCTATAAGCAGCCATTGAACAACACAAGCTTCTGTAGGGATACTTTCAGTGGCTTTCTTCACAAAGGGCACTCGGTCTAGGCTCAGTTGTCGGACCACATGGTCCACCCGTTACAGGTCTAGCAACCGATAACTTTTTTATCTGATTTCCATTTACAATTGTCCATTGCTCTCTTTGAACAGTAACATGTGTTCCTTGCATCAATTTTACTCTTCCAACATGTTGCCATGGCCTGTTTGTTTCGGCAACATGCACTTTGTTACACATTGTGTATCTTTCTCATACCCTTCTTGGGTTTTCCTTGGCTCTTTCCAACACTTGTGTTTCCAACATTTTACTTTGTGGTATCTCTCACTTGCCCCACTTGGTTTCCGTTCCACTCCTAAATAATCATGACTTGATTTTACTTTATGCAGCATTCAAAATGGTTCACAATGTCTTTTAATTCAGTTCATTCAGTTTTCCAAAAGCACTTTTCTCTGCTTTCCCGAAGTGCTTATAACAATTTCCCATTCAGCCGGTAACCGAGAGTATGTACATCCAGCTCCCGGAGCGGCCCAGTATGAGTGTTTCCCATGTATCACTCACCGGGTCCGTATGGTAGCACCTTTGGGCTTCTTGCCTGCTCCTTGCACTGTGTCTGGCTTCTAGGCTCTCCTCTCTTCTTCTGCGGAAACCATGGAGAACACTGCTTGCTCTCTGGGCTTTCAGCACCTGCTGGAGAGTCCCAGCACCCACAGCTCCTGCTGCGTGTACCCAACAAGAAGAGTTGGCAGGCCTTCCAGACACTCTCGTGGCAGGCCTCTGCCATGACATCTCTCTCTCCTGACTTCTTGACTAACACTGCTTTCATCTCCTACTCCTCTCGCACTCTACCCAGCTTCTTTCCTACTTGTGTCGGCAACCTGATTCTGGGTTCCTTCACATGTTCTCTCTTTTGCTGTTCAGTCAGGCTTCTTATACCTAGTGGGAATGTCAAAGGCCCACAAGTGTGGGTCATTTAGTTTAATTGCCTGACCTTGAGAAAACCTATTAGATAGACATGCCTAGCTATCCAACGGCATGCTTTCATAGTCCTCTTCTTTGTCTCATTACCAAAGTGGTGTTTAGAGAGGTTTGAAAAGGAAGTGTGCATTACTCTGTGCTGCCTCCTACTCATTGTGGTACTTGACTGATGTGTGCCTGCATAAGGTGCATATTGGATTCTCTCCCCTATAAGAGGATATGTCCTCCTAATTGGTCTCTTCCTTGTCCCAGTTTCGAGCTTCTCATTTAGGGGGACATTTCGGAAGGAAGAAAAGGGAAAGGCCTGACAGTAGCCTATGAAGGCTTGGGGGATAGAAGGTTCATTTTGGAAAGAGAATGGGGGAACCATGTCTCATCTAAGGACGTCCTCTCCCCACTCCCCAAGTTCCCTCTACCTAGGTGATGTTCCCTTGCATATTCACCCCCAGTGTCAGGATCCAAAAGCGATAGCCTTTGCCTGGCCACCTGAGAGGAAGATTCTGGGGAAAAGAAGTGAAGACGCCCTCAGGTTCCTCACAGGGGGCATGACTGAGAAAGCTTTTTGGGAAAGCGCGCTGTGCGGCAAGTGGGCTCTGAACTTAAACACATCTGTGCCCTCTCCAATATTACAAATCACACTAATTGAGCAAGGGTCAGTGAAGAGGCTCAAAAGTAGGCATATTGTGATGTAAGGTTAAGTCGGGAAATAGGACTCAATGTTTGACTTTTGATGCTTTTTTCGCATGTCCTATGACAGCACACCATACGAAATTTGGAGATGAATCGGAAAGATGGCTAAGTGCTGGAAGAAGTCATTGGGCCTCATTGCAAGGTTGCCGGTCTGGTAAAATTGATGCTGCTATTACCGTACTGGCATCATTTACCAGACTTGGGTATTAGGAGACGTGCCGGCCTCACCCTTGCCGGTAGGAGCATTGAAACGCGGCAGCCGTGCCAGTGATATCGGAATGACGCAGTTAAGTGCACATTAAGAGGTGCACGGACATGCAATTACCGCCATGGACATGCCGTTAATAAGGGATACAATCATGCCGTTAACACTGGCATCGCGATGCAGGCGTTAATAGGAATCTGCTGTGTAGAAACCTTCCACAGGTGCACATAATCTGCATAGGTGGAGGCAATGGAGTCTGGCATAGCACAAAAGGAGCACTCGCACACACCACACCCCTCCCAAACCCACAATGCTACCATTAGCACTAGTGGTACTGGAGCTGGAGGACATGCATGCACTGCTACTATTTGAGGAGACAGTGTTAGAGAGAATTCTCAATATGTGCTAATATCCCTTACCTTTTGAGACCCCCAGCAACTTTGCTGGATTTCTAGGATTTGATTTTTTTACCTGGGAAGAGTGAGAGCCTTTTTCCCCCCACTCTTCCATGTATTTTGATGTGTGTTTTACTTTTGTGTTTTTTGGTTATGGAGTTTTAAAACAACTCCATGGGCATCATCTTTTTCTGTGTGTCACACAGCACCTTCAGTGCAGTGGCCTTGGGATGTCTTTCAGACTTCCCAAGGTTTAACTACCTTCTCTGGGACTGACTACTGTCTGCCAGAGCATGTAAAGTGAAATTGACTTTACTAGTCTCTTTAAATGTACTGACCCAGCACACACTATCTTCCTATAGAGTGCTGGAGGGGTTGCCTAGAATCCCCTGAGTCAAAACACTCATGTAACAGTCAAATGTTACCCTTTTCTACTTTTAATGGCTGGTGGCAGTGGTTTAGATCAAACTACCATGATTTTTCCCGACCGCTAACAACGGTAGCTAAAAATCGGGTCAGCCATGTTTTTCAATATGGCGCTCAAGACCTATCTGTAAAAACAGACCCAGGTCGACTGCGCCAGGTTTGGTCCCCTTGTTAGTTGGCCTTTGGCGGGCTTCAGTGCTGAAGCCCTCCTCTGGTGCCTGAGTGTCTGGGTGGACAGGATGTGAGGGAGGTGCCCGAAACTCCCTGTATTTAGTCTCCTAGGAGACCTGAATGCATTCAGGCCTGATTGGCCAGCTGGCTGTCCAGCAAGGACAGCCACCCTGCTGTGTGAATGCCAGCCAGGCTGGAATGAATGGGGGAAAACTGTTTAAAAGCAGGTCTCTGGGATTTGGAAAGAAGAGTCGACCACTTGAATGGAAGAACCGAAGACGAGCTGAAGGACGACCAGTGAAGCTCTGCTGCAGGTCCGAATTGCCTGAAACGCCATCAACAGAGAAACCCTTCAAGGTTAACTTCTTCCCTGAGTCTAGTTGGAACAACCAACTTGCAAGCCATCTGCACACCATCCCCATCTGGTTGAATTTTCATCAGAGTGCTGTTGAAAACCGGATAGCCAGAGGGAAGGAAACCAGCTTGTGGACTTTAAGGCACTCACACCTTAAGCCAACGTCTTGCTAAAGCTTTTGGTCTCATCCCTGGGCAGTGCAGGAACCTCCCGACGTCCTCCTTCTTATCCCCATGACTGAAGCTCAGGAACAGCGAGATTTGCTCACACTACCAGGAACAACTGCCTCAGCTACAGCTCTTATTCATTAACAAGGTACTGTGCAAATGCGGTCCAGAAATCTTTTCGGCCATCGAGAAAGTGCGTGAAACTTTCCTCAACTTCGAAGGCTTGGCCTTCCCTTAACATTCGTCAAACTTTTTGCATAGCCAAATTCTTCTAATCTCCGTGGCAAAGACTTAACCGTTATCTCCCAGAACTTTGCTATCCTATACAAAGACTCTGAACCATTGAGTTTGGCCCAGGCCTATTGAGAAGAATTGTTGGTTTTAGTTAGCTGAACCCCTTTGCCCTGCCTATGAATGTACTTGGGCTGTCTATTCTTATAACCTTGTCTGTCTTTTTACCCCTTTATTAAGTATCTGAAGTGCCATTTTGCTCCCACTTCAGGGGAGCTTAACTTGTTCATTTACTTACTGGTTGTGTATTTGTGGTTTATTAGTGTGTGATATGGAGCTGCTCTTGCTAGTGTAATGTTTTGAAACTGACTGAGTAAATAAATGTATCTTTCTTTACCAAGAAACCTTGAGTAAGTGTCTATTTGAATCACTGTATTTGTTGGTCCTTTGTGTAACTTGTTCTACTGCTCACTTAAACTCTTGAGATAAATCTGGCTGCTCAGCCACTGCTACCACATAACTGTGTAGTACAGGCTTGTACCAAAGGTGAAATTGTACTGACACATGTAGTCTTAATTGCATGTAGTGTTCCCAAAGGGTACTACTGCATGTGATTCTGCCTAACAGGCAGTCAGCAGAGAATGCAGCAGATGCACAGGAGGAGAAGGAGGGTGAGATTCGGCCAGCACATGCCCATTGCACAGGCAGTTGTACCCCACAGGCAGCCACCAATCTCCGCCTAAGGACCAGCCCATTCAACCTAACCCCTGCTCAGATCCACACCCTGCACGGGCTGGACAGAGACACCATCACCACAATAGTGGACCTCATTCATGATGACCTGGTGAGCCTGATCAATATCCGGACAGCCGTCCCCCCTTGCTGAAGGTAGCAATCTGTGCCGCACTTCCTTGCCACAGGCACTTCTCAGCACACAGTGTAGCAGCTGCATGGAATCTCACAACCCTGTTTCTCCCGTGTGCTCAACCAGATGCTAGTTGCACTCCTGAAACACGTAAGCAACTACATCAAGTTGCCACGGACTAAGGAGGAGGTGAATGCAACCAAAATAGCATTCTATGCACTGGCAGGCATGCCAAATGTCAATGGTGCCCTCAACTGTACACATGTGGAGCTGGTTGTGCAGCATGCTGTGGAGGTATTGTATCAGAACATGAAGCTGTAACATTCCCTCAATGTACAGATGGTGTGGGATGCATGCAAAATCATTACGCATTGCTGTGCAAGATTCCCTGGCTCCACACATGACGCCATGGTGCTGCGCAACTCTATGCTTCCCCGCTACATGGCACAACATGCTGCACAACGTACTTGGCTGCTGGGTGAGTCTACTACAGGGCCATGAATGGTGTTGATTGGGGGGGGGGGGAGGAATCGCAAGCATAGGCAACGTGGCTGCTGGCTGGGCCATGAGGGGTGTTGATTGGGAGGGGATCACAAGCATTGACAATGTGTCTGCTGGCTGAGCCATGAGTGATGTTGATTGGGGGGGGAATCACAAGCATAGGCAACGTGTCTGCTGGCTGGGCCATGAGGGGTGTTGTTTGGGGGGATCACAAGCATAGGCAACGTGTCGGATGATCCAATCTGAGGCCATCATGGACATTTGGACTTTATTTGTGAAAGTGCAGGTTCACATTGAATGGTTCTTGGGACGGTAACTGCACCCATCCCCCACCCATGGATGAACCCTAAGTGCACTTACCTGGGGCATTGTAAATGGAACATGTCATGTGCCGTTATGAATCCTTAGTTGCATTTAATCATGAGCACTCTACAGGCAGTGCTAACAGGGAATTACCAAATTAATCACAAGTACCCTTTCTCTTCCTCCCATGGGGGTGATGTCAGGTATCACCTGAAGGCCTGGCTCATGACCCCCATCAGGCTCGAAGAGGACTACAACTGTGCACATGCACGCACTCGTGTCGCCATTGAGCAGACATTTGGCTTGTTGAAGGCCCGGTTTAGCTGCCTCAGCAGGTTTGGGGGGGAGGGCACTCATTTACGGGCCAGAGAATGTGGGAAATATTGTGTTAGTATGTGCCATGCTACACAACATGTGCATCCGGCGCAATGTCCCCCTGTCCCCTGACATGGACATGTTGCCACCTGGGGATGAGGAAGATGATGGAATTCCTCAGTGGCACAATGTAAATGAAGGACGTGCGACACAGCAAGATTTAATTGCCTACTACTTCTGATGGTCTGGAAAAGAAAAGGCATTGGGCATGGGTCACACTGGGCACTGTACATAATTAAATGGACATGCACTCAAGAAGCAATGTCTAGTCATGTGTTTTTCTTTTACACACCAGCTGTATTGAATAATATATAACTATTTACAGATTTGCATGACTAACTACCACTACTGTTCCCTTAAATTGACCACACACACCCAGCCCCACTATCCCCACACCCAATACCCCAACACCCCCTCCTCCACTACCCCAACACACCCTCCCCCACTATCCCCAAACCCAATACCCCAGCCCCCATACCCCACTACCGCAAAACCCAATACCCCAACAAACCCTCCCCCACTCCCCTCACACCCAATACTCCAACACACCCTCCCCCACTACCCCCACAACAACTTCACAGCTACTCCCTCCCCACATGCACTTGTGAGTTCTCCTATTCACGCCCCCTTTTTGGAGGGGAGAGTGAGCCTCTGTGCAGTGAACAATCACTGTGAGCGACACACAGGGCTTGTTTGAGTCGAACTAGCCAGTGTTGTGCTGGATTAAGGACCGGGTTGGGGTGTTGTGGTGATATTACGGTTTTCCGCTATAGCGGTTGCCAACTGGGTAATGGGTTGGGCCATGGCAGCCATGAGTACATTCCCTTCATGTACACACCTGGCCATGTGGTACACAGCTCTGCTCACCATCCTTGCAGTGTTTTGCCTGCCTGGGTGGCGTTGATTCGACCTCCTCATGCTGGCTGTGGCTGGGGGAGTCTGCCTCCTCCTCCTCCTCACTGTGCAGTGTGGATTGAGCCACCTCACCCTGCCCACTCTGCACTGCCGATTGTGGCTCCTCATGCTTGCTGGCCAAGGGGGATTCCGGCTCTTCCACTTGAGGTGGCTTCTGTGCCCCGGATGCCGATGTTTGCTGGGGGTTTTTTGCTCACAGGAGTAGATGTTTGCTGGGGGCTCTGCTGGCAGGAGTAGATGTTTGGTGGGGGACCTTGCTAGAGGCTGATGGTGGCTGATCGGCCTTCTGGCCAGCCAATGTTTCCTGTTGGCAGGGGGGCTGTGCCGTGCATGGTGTGGCACACTTCTGTCTTGCCCTGGAGGTAGACGGCTCCTGGCTGGAGGTGATGTCTTCGCTGCGGCGTCGACGTGCAGTGGCTCTCTGGGGTATTGTGGCATGTTCGCCCTCGCTGTCTGTTCTTGTGCCTGTGGGGGACAGTGAGGCAGGGCATTAATTATGGGTGTGCATCCATCTGACATACATTGATGCTAGTATATTCCGAGTCATGCACATTCTCATGGACATGTTGGAGGGCCTGGCATGGTGCACACAAGAACAGGCCGATGCAGTGCCGGAGCATCCTCCCGGTGCGGCCATGTTATGCATGGTGTCTGTTGGGTGGGTTATAGGTGTCTGGTGGTCTGTGTGTGTGTGTGTGTGTGTGTGTGTGTGTGTGTGTGTGTGTGTGTGCGCGCATGCAGATGGTACTTGTGTTGCCAATAAAGGGGTCAAGTGGGGTGTGTCAATGGTGTTTGTTTTATGTGTTCATGGCAGATACATTGTAGTTGTGATGGAGGTGGCTTTTGGTGGGTGAAAATGCAGCAGGAATCTGGTGCCACCTACTTGGAATTTGGACTTCACCATTGGCATTGGGGAGAAAGGAGTGTGGTGTGACTTTGGGATTAAAGTAAGGGACACTCACCGTCATTATCCGATGTTGCAGCTCCCATCTCAGCATTTCCAACACCCTCAATACCCTCCATGTGGATGACAGTGCTGCAGGTCTCCACCCAGGACATCAGTTTGAGGGGGGATGGCGGTCCTCCTCCTGCGGCCAGCCGCTGGCTTCACTCTGCAGCAAGGACCCGCAGACGAAAATCGTCCCAGCACTTACGGCAGTCACGGACAGTCCGGGATGTTGTTCCCACTGCCGATACCTTGCAGGCCACTTCCTCCCACATGGCTTTTTTGTGTAATTGGGCTGGCCGCCACAGGTCAGCACAGAAGACGATGTTGGCATGTTCGACAAGTGTGTCCGCCAACATGTTTAGCTCTATCTCACTGAATCTTAAATTCTGATGACGGACGGTGCGTTGCCTGGATGATATGATGCTCAGTTGTGTTGCTGACTACTCAGTTATCCTGTTGGACTGCTTTAGACTGAGGATTGCAAAGGATCACGTTTTTAAAGATGGCCACTGGTGCATTTCCTGTTCCAGCGCTATGATATTTCCGGTGCTGGTATTACCGGCATTGGGGTACCGGTAATTACGGCATCTTCGGTGCTGGTGTCATTACCTGCGGCATCGAGGATGCCAGTATTGGGGGTTTAGGGGCTGTTACTGGCATTCCAGTGCTACCGTGTCTGGCATGCCGGGATGCGCGTGCACGTTGACTCGGAACCTACCATAGATTCCGGCAGCGGTGCTACATGGACACGGTAGCACCGGTATGGCAGTAATTTACTTTTTTTACCAGAAAACTTGTAATGATGCTCATTGTGTTGTTCCTGTATGAGTGAACAAATGTTTCAAAGTGTGGGGAAATTGTGCAATTGTCGACATCCAGTGCTTGGACAAGGAGTTGTGTTTAAAGGACAAGAGGCAAAGGGGCATTTCCAGTTTACATGAAAATTGATTTAGAGGCAGGTTAGCATTAGCCATGCGACAGAGAAAGAGCAGAAGATAAAGGTATTTGTCGCTTTGGGTGATGGTGCAGGGTTTTTGCGGCTAAAAATGCAAAGTCTCTGCATTATTCATCAGATTTGCTAATCTTATCTAATAGGACTCTTACTGGCCAACACAAGGACAACTGCTATTGACAACTTGGAAACATGGATTGGACATTTTCTGTTCTTCATAGGAGTAGCCAGAAAGATAGTTAACTACTAGCATTACACGACAAAAGTGTAATACACAACCCAGGTTGTGCACCAATGAGACAAAGCCTACCCAAGCAGACCTATAACAGGGTGCATACAAGGACTGGGAAATTCCAGTATCCTCAGAAATGTTCCACGCTAGATGTCATTCATCACAGGAATGCTGGAATAAGTGTGGAGGCATGGCAGACAGTGAGAAACATCCACTGTCAATACCAGGAGTGGAGAAAAACAAGCTTGATCTGACATGATTTATATAACCCCTGCCTCCAGACCCTTGCCTCCACCCTCAGGGGAGGGTCCATGACCACTGCAGCAGGGGCTGTGATAGGTGTAGGTGTAGGAAAAAGCATGTAACTGTCACTGTGCAACAGCGTTGAGAGCAGGCAACAACCTCTGCAGTTGGCGGCTGCTCTCAATTGCTAAAACAGGAGAGGTTTACCAATGTTGCATGTATTTTTATTGCTCACTCCATCCATTACCCCTTGGTGTATATTAACATATATGTACCTTGTATGGCACATCAATACATAGTAGTTTAAATACATATGTTCAAAGTCCTCTGATATCACTCAGTAATGAACACTCAACGAATGCGTCTTACACTCTCATACAAAAAATAAATCCTTTTAATTTTGAGAAATATGTTATAAGGAAACATTTCATCATTGTTATCATCACTATACGCATCACACTTAAAATACAATAAGCCATTAATGGAAAAGTTGAACCATTGTCATTTGCCTCTACCTCAAGTCAAGAATAAGACAAACCTTCTACAAAAAATCAAAGCCACCTTAAAAACAAACTACCGGCCTCACCAGGTCATGATAAGCAACCTCACAGAACATGCTATGCAATCTAGCACCTGCCTCACCAAATCATGATAGGCAATCTCATAGAGGCATCTGCCTCAATCAATCAATCAATAATCAATACCTCAAGCCGATCCCACCTAACTTAGACTCTGCAGACCCTGTCGCTAGCACGTCCCTGGCACTAACCAAACTTTGGGCAATGGTCGACACTCCTTACCCATTTCACGGGGATCTGCCATTATGGAATTTCCTTCCCGATATTCCACATATTCCACGCTCAGTAGTGTCTCACTGGTCGGACGCCGGCTTTCTGATGCTCCGCGATTCATTTGAACAAGGAAACTTTATTGAGTGGCTTGACCTCCCCCTTTCAGTCAAACGTCGACCCTCGGTGTGGCTACAATACTCTTCACTCCAGGAGAGTCTTAAATCCAGGTACCCCGATTTCCCTGCCCTGCCGCCTGACGAGCCTATAGTTGGGGAGCTCTGCTCCTATCTCTCCTTTAGAGGTAAAGTGTTGAGACTTTATTCCCTGCTACAGACTAGAGCGCCCCCCCTTCGCCAAGCTAAGGCACAATTGGGAGAGGGACCTCAGGGTTGAAATTACCGACGAGAGATGGTCTCGAATGTGTGCTTGAACCCATGATGTGTCCTACAACACCAAATTTAAACTGATCCAATTCAAGGTTCTGCACAGGTTCCACCACACACCCATGAGACTGCATCGCATGTTCCACTCCACCCCCTCTACATGCCCCAGGTGCGGCACTGCTCAAGCCTCCTATATCCATATGCTATGGGACTGCCCCCTCTTAACCCATTTCTGGTTGGATATTTGCTCCACGCTATCTGACATCCTGGAACACACTATCACCCCCACCCCACTGCACTGCTTGTTCCATGACCTCCCTCAATTGCTCCGTGACTCTAAGAAACTGGCAGGCCTATGCTTGCTTCTGGCAGTTCGTTGCATATTACTAAGCTGGCTCCGCCCCAGGGCGCCAACCTACACACAGTGGCTCAGATCAGTCACATGGGCTCACGACACGGAGAGGTCCTGGAATGCAATGCAATACCCACATTCCAGGCCGAGGGATATCTGGCGTAGATTCCGGGAATATATGACCGCCACTTTTTCCCCATCCAATTCGTCTCCCTCCTATCTGGTGGGCTCCCCCTAGATTCATACCCCTGTTGGTACAGCGGTTAACACTCTGTGTATTGCTTGATTTCGGTATTGTTTCAATCTACTCACTATGTATTGCCTGATGTGTATATGACCTGATGTTTGCTTGAATATGGCGCTGTGTGGCTCCCTCTGTTTTTCTCTGGTACGCTGTCAATTCAAATAAAAAAAAAAGTTTAAAAAAAATAATAATCGATACCTCAATACCATTCTCAATGTGATATCAAATGCAGGGTAAAAATAGCACCCTTATACTCAATAACCTTAGAAGGTAGAGAGTTGAAGAGGGCTGGAAGAAAAGACTGGATGTCTGTAAAAATCCCACAATTCAAGACGAAATGTAAAAATGTAAAAAATGAAATAATTTGAAAAAATCCCAAAAGACACCTATTAATGCAATATGAGCTTTTCATCAAACATGCAAGATAATAGGATTGAATGCTACAAAAAGAATTAAATGTCCTTTGGACTTAATGGTGCTCAGCATATAGCCAATGCAGAATACGTTTTTGCTTTCCCTAGAGCTGGTCTTCCGCCGGTGACACAAATTCTTGACTGTTACTACTGAGTTGTTGTTAATGTTAGTAACTATTAATATTCCAAGCTATTGTCGTGTCTCCCTGGTGCGCTTGGTGGGATAGAATGAGCTACATAAGTGCACAACATAAAGTAAGAGACTCCTGGAGACTTGCGCCAAGTAGTTTTTTAATTGTCCTTTAACAAACTGGCCTCACAGATGACACCTGAGACTTTCTCAAATCTGGACATAGTAAAATAACTGATATCCATAGTTGATACATATCATGTTCACCAAATATAGTACACCACACACACATTGTAAAAACCATTTTTGTCATCATAATCAAAATCAAAATCTAATAAGAAAACATATTTATATTTTGACAGAAAAAAAGGGATGGGGTTGTGGGGAGGATTATGCAGGGTAAGGAAGAAAAGTAGAAAGAGAAATAAAGAAAAAAAACTAAAAACATCAGTTCACTTTAACTCATGTCTCTACAACTGTTCTTGTAGCAAAGGATTACTGTTGCAACAACATCTAACATCTGCTTATTCCATGCTTACTATCGATAATTGGCTGCAACTGTGAATTCTTGTGTTCCTATGAAGGGTTCAATCCCTGCCTGGCCTTCACACTTTTAAGTACGTCAAAGGCTAAGGTATCTCTTCTCCGTGATGTGTTAAGTCTGAAAGAAATGTCTTTATTTCATTTGCCCTTTTCCCCCCCGGAACACTTAGACTACTGCATCATCGCTTAAGAGCTTCAATCCAAAACTCACTGTGTATCTGAAAACGCTTTGTAAATACACTGTGGTCTGCTATCCCGTTTAGACATAAATCAAACAATATATATCTCTCTAAATATCTTTTGTTCACTTTCCATTAAGTGTGAACTAAAATCAAGAGACCTAGTGTGTTCGCGTTCATTCATAGAGCATGGCGCTCAGTCAAGCATCTTTGCATTCAATTCTGTTTGCATTCATTGTGATCTTAAATACATGCGTACGCATGACCGTTAACAAACTCTAGTATAATGCTGCGCCGAGCACATTAAAAATGCTTCTCAGAATCAGTCTTAGTTTCTTACGCGCTATAAGTGATCGCCAAAGGTTCTGAATAGTAAACGTTTCAGTATCTTGTTTCTTATCATATTAACAGGAGTAAATCCCTTCCAAGCCAGAGCAAAGCAAGAGATCATTCCTCAGGCAGTTCAAAATGCAGCTCAAAATTAAACGAGTTCTGCAACAAAAAGAAATGTAAATAGCCAGGGTACAGCACAAGGGTTCAAATCTCCAGAAAAAGTTTTAGGAGTGGGCTGAGCCCTCCCATCTGAGAAGCCATTTCTGCTCTTCATCTCTGTGCAGTCATCTGCATCTGCCCCAACTTCTTCCTGCCAGCTCCATCGCCCGAACAGCAATTGGTAGGGGCTGAGCTTACTCTGTTATATACCCTCTGTGCCTTCCCAATTTTCAAGCTCTCCACATCTGCTGTCTGTCCTTCAGAGGCCACTAGGGATTTTGCTGACGATTGCACTTCAGCTGACAACATCTTCCTCTTGCAAAGACTATCCAAGGACATAGTCCTGTCCTTCAGAGGGCACTAGAAATTCCACCAACAATTGTATCTTTAACTAGCTCATTGTTCGCATACAGAGCATGTACAAGGACATGGTGCTATCCTTCAGGGGCAACTAGGGATTTTGCGGTCAATTGTATTTATAGCTGAAAGCACCTTTCTTGTGCACAACCTAGCTAGAGACATGGCTCTGCATTTTGTAGTTCCCAGTGTTCGCTATCTTATTTTGTTTTGTTTTGCGAGTACATTGGCTTCCTTCTGGGTGTTAGGGAGAATTCTCCTTTATGGCTAATTTCCCTTACCTAGTGAGTCCCTCAGAAGCTTTGCTGGATTTCTGGGGTTTATTTTTTCCACCTGGTAAGAGTGTGAGCCTTTTTCCCACTCTTACAGTGTATTTTTGTACATGTTGTACTTTTTGTGCTTGTGGGCTATGGCGTGTCACCAACTCCCTAGGCATCATCTTTTTACTTGTGTGTCACACAGCACCTTTAGTGCAGTGACACAGGGATGTCTTTTAGACTTCCCTTGTGAACTCCATTTCTGGGGATGACTACTGTCCCCCAGAAACATGTAAAGTCACTATTGGCTTTACTAGTCCTTTTAAAGATACAGATCCAGTACAAGCCACTTACAATGGAGTACTGGAGGGGTATATCTTTCCCCTGTCCTTCTGTAACTCAAAGGGCACTTTGTTTCCCCCTTACTGACTCGACATGGCTGGTGGCAGTGGTAACTATAATTTTTACACGGATCCCGTGTTAGTGTTCTGGCTGTGGTGACAGACGTGAACATAAAACCCGCTACCCCATATCATTTTTATTGTGGATCCTAGGGTGGTTTTTCGCCATTTCATGTTGGAAAGGTCTTTCTTGTTATTTGCTTTTCGCGCCAAACCAGGTGTGGTTTCCTTGTTTGCCGTCCTTTGGCGGGCTTCTGCGAAGAAGCCCTCCTTTGACGTCTGGGTGTCTAGGTGGGCTGAATGTGAGGGAAGGTTTTAGTAACCACCTGCACAAAAGTCACACTTTGTGTCCATTGGCTGGGGTGGTTGTCTGGGCTGGACAACCCCCCCTGCTGTGTGATTGATAGCCAGGCTGTGTGAATGGGGGATTTTGGCATAAAAGGCAGGACTCTTGGGCTGGAAGTCAGAGTCGCCACTGGAACTACAAGAACCGAAGAGAAGTGGAGAAGAAGATGGCTGCTGCAACTCCTGGATCCCGGTGAAGCCCTGCTGCAGTCCTGAGCTATCTACCCTTCAACGACAGAGAAGATCCGTTCCGGAGTCTTGTTCCCTTGAGCCTGGTGGGATCAACCAGCTCACCTTCTACAGCCAGAGAATCCGCTTCTGGATCAAAATCACTGCACTGACCTGTAGTGGTCCGGATAGCCATCAGATGATACCTCTCCTGTTTTTTAGGAGCGCACCTTTTATTCATCGTTGCTTTGCTGCAGCTGGCTTCATCCCTGGGTAGTGCAGATCGCTCCAGACGTCCTCCTTCTTGTCCCCACGACTGAAGCTTCAGGAACCGTGAGTCTGCAGGAACCACCAGGAACAACTGCCATAGCACCAGCTTTCTTCAGCCGAATAAGGTACTGTTTCCATTTGGTCATTCTCTCCGTCCGACCTTGAGGAATCGGGATGAACCCATTTCCTTTCCGAAGGCTTGTCCTTTCTTTCTTCCATCTTATAACTCTATTCCCTTGTTTTAATTCTATGTGCTAAGTGTGTTTGACTACGGTTACATTTCTTCCTGCGGGTATGCTTTCCTTTTGTAAGACCGAACTGTCATTACTGTCAAAAAGTGATTGCGTATTAACCCACGGTAACGTCTTTGTTTTGAAACACCGGTCTGTTAAATCCTAATGTACTTTCCTTGAATTGACTTGAACAAAAGGAATTGGTTGTGTGTAGTATTTTTAGAATGTGGTTTTATATACTAGAAGTGAAGTGTTTTGTGAACAGATGGTTTATAAATAAATGTACTTATATTTTTTAACCAGAAACCTTGAGTCAGTGTTTGCTTGAGTCACTGTAATTGTAGCTCTTTGTGTAATCCCTAGTACTGCTCATTTGCTCTTGAGATAATTCTGGCTGCTCAGCCATCACTACCACTTTACTGTGTAGTACAGGCTTGTACCAAAGGTGAAATTGTATTATCACTTGTAGTCTTAATTGTATGTAGTGTTCCCTAAGGGTACTGCATATGATTCTGCCTAACACCCGGAAAGGGCCTCCATAGTGTTCAACAGACATTGTTTACACAATCAGAAGGTGCTGTTCTATGGCTCAACGTCATTGGCTCGCAGCCCGGATGTAAAAAAAATAAATCAATTTTATTTCACCGCAACATGGAAAAGCAAATCTTGCAGCTTGCATTTCACTAAATATAAACGTGCTTACAGTGCACAGTGCATTACAGCAAGGAGGCCTGCATTCCACTCAATATTAAACTGTTTTCATTGCACAGTATAACAGGACTGACCTGCGACTCAGATCAAAGGCCATATTAAGCATGGCTCATATAGGTAGACATAGAAAATACATGTCACCCCTCCGATGATGTGTAGAACAGGCTGTGGAGGCTTCATAGGAATCGTGGGAACAAGAGTGACGAGACAAAAGAGCATGTAAAACTGCAGAACACTTATCTGCTAAAGTGTGTTCACTTAGAATCTTCACCATTTACAAATGTTAAAATATTAAAATTTAATTTTGAGCAGACAATCTTCAGACACTGATGATTGCTGACGATTTAGGAATGAGTAGATGTTTACCACACAAACAGTTCAAAACAGTTTTCTCCTGTTATTCCGGATACAGTTATGGTCCGAGGACAAGTACACTGCTACTTGACACGATGAAGTAAATGTGGTGAACAGGATCAGGATGAGCCCAGCTACAAGGATGTAGAGCAAAGGTGTGATCCCTGTGCCTAAGTTGCAAAGAAGTCCAAATAACATTTCAATGGAATGAAGCAAACCAACTGTTTTCGCCAGCCAGTATTCGGAGCTCCAGAAGGAGCCCCCATTAATTGGAGAAGTTCTTTCCAACTGGATATGAATCTTCTTTTGGCCATTATGGTATTCTGCAGTGCTCTCCTTGATGCTTCCACAAATGTCACTGTGGTGCTAGTACTGTGTATTTACAAATTCAGGGGATATGCCAGGTGCAGGAACTTCAGTGGTTATAGCTTCACATCAGGCCAGTCCAATTGCACTATCTTAGTCCACACTGGTAGATGTAGGTAAAACATGTTACAGTTCACTATGTTTGAGACAGTGATCAAGCTGGCAATCCCCACAGGCCCACCACATCATGGATCACTGAACTGCACAATGTAGGATCCATTTGGTGGTAGTAAAGCTTTTCTACTGCAGGTTCACACTCGAATGCATGTGGTATGGGTTGAATTCTGCTCACACAGGCTGATTCTGATGAATGTCCTGGCATCTCATAACGGGTGTACCCACTCAGTTCGTCAGGGAATACGGTTGTACTGTAGAGTCCTCATGATTAACACAGCTATCGTTGTAAGGCACCTCATATAGTGTTTGCATCCTTTGCTTCTTTACTTGTTGCATGGTGCCCCAGAACTGTAGTTTTTCATACAAGAGAGGTGTTTCTGCTGGCATGGGAATATCCAGGATCCCATGCAATGTCAATGACAATAAGACTTTGTCCCACGCCAATATTCTATAGATTGTTCTCTTGAGTACACTCAGCAAAGTGTAGATGGACTCTGAATGGCCTGCTTGTCTCTGTGCTTGTCTTGATTGATTTGGTTCTGTCAGTTGTTCTGGCCATTGTTTGATAGACCAGACTGGAACACCTGTAGAGAGCGTCCAGGAAGTCTGTGATCTTCAAAAGATCAATGAATGCTTATTGTTCATCCTGTAAAATGTTCCAAGTCATCTTGGATGGTATGCATTACAACATTTCTTTAGCTTATAGATTTCATGCTGCAATGCAATTATTTCATCTTTCGGCTGCAAAACATTTCCCAAAGTCAAAAAGACAAAAAAGGTGAGAAGGCTTATCCACAGCAAAAATGTTAAACTGGATCCCTGTTCCAACAAAAAGATTTGTATGTTTCTGTGCACTTTAGATGGCTACAAATCTTCATCTTCATTTACATCTTTATGATGGACCTCATGCTTGGCTTTGTTTCTAGCCTTGTTTCTGGCTCTTCAGTTCCAGGAAAAATAGACATGTTGTCATGTGACATGGAAGTTTTGGGAGTTATTGTTAACTTCATATTTTCATCTATTCTTGCCTGCTTTTCAGGTTGTCCAAGAAAGTGATTCACCTCTCTCAGAAACAGAGATGGAACCATCTGGACCTGGCTTAAGGTGGTCAACGGACACTTGTCGAGAATCCTCCTCAAGAGGCATGGCTGGTAGGACTGCTGTTCTTGAGCCTTCATGGTTCACTATCTTCTTAAGAGGTTGGTAGCGCAGTCCAAGTGCTTCTTTGTCATTAATCTTCAAGTATCTTCTCTAAGACTTAGTCGCTAGGTTTCAGGTCAGTCAGCCTGGGATTTCTCTTTGTCTTGATGCTGTGGTGCTTCTTCACCATTGATGGAGTCTCTTAGGACATCTACGAGGAGCAGCTGGCCCTGCCTTTTGAGGGAACTCACAAGAATTGTGTAACAGGCATTTACATTGGAGCACCAAACAGCAACTTAAAACAGTGTTTTACCCTCACAATGAGGAAGGAAAGGTAGATTCCTTATATCACACTAAACTAAAGGAATGTAACTCACCCAATTAACACCAATTAACAGTCAAAAAGCACAAAAAGCGTGTGCTGCATACTCTCATCTCAGAACAGGTTATCATGCCATGTTCTTTCTGGAGAGGAGCTCCTTCTATCTTTTTTGAAATATATGCAAGGAACTTGGGGTTGCTCACCCTGTGTTACCTGGGGGCAACCAGACGTGGACTCCGTGCTCACTGTGCTCAGAGAGACACAGCTTAACCTCACTGATGAGGCCCAACAAGGCTGAAACACATGTATGGGGTTGCTGTTGGTACTCTTGTTTAGAGAGGAATTGCCATAGCATTTTGGTGCTGGACTGCCCATGTGGGCAGGACAAACACTGATATGCAAATGATTTTTTCCCATCTGTGAAAGGTACAGCGAGCAAAAAGTGTGTGCTGCAAACTTTCAACTCAGAACAGGTTATCATGCCATGTTCTTTCTGGAAAGGAGCGCCTGCTGCCTTTTTTGAAATATTTGCAAGGAACTTGGGGTTGGTCACCCTGAGTTACCTGTGGGCAACCAGACGTGGACTCCCTGCTCACTTTGCTCAGAGAGGCACAGCTTCACCTCACTGATGCGGCCCAACAAGGCTGAAACACATGTATGGGGTTGCTGTTGGTACTCTTGTTCAGAGAGGAATTGCCATAGCATTTCAGAGCTGGACTGCCCATGTGGGCGTGACAAAGACTGATATGCAAATGGATATTTTCCATCCGTGAAAGGTACAGTGAGCAAAAAGTGTGTGCTGCAAACTTTCATCTCGGAACAGGTTATCATGCCATATTCTTTCCGGAGAGGAGCGCCTGCTACCTTTTTTGAGATATATGCATTTAGTCAAGGCTTGCCTTTCTATCCCATTGGCTCTTTCTCTGACACCATAAGCTTGTGAGCAATAAAGGGTTTAGAGACTTGCAGAGTAAAGCCCTAGCTTTACAGGGCCTCCTTTAAGGCTTTGCCTGAAAAGGCTGGCCCATTTTCAGCTTGGATTGACTTTGGTGCTGTCACAGCTACAAAGGACAGCAAAGCCTTTATGACCTCTTTACAATCAACCTTCTTCTGAAAATTAGTCAAATGAACCTTGTGCACTAGTCCACCATGACAAACAAGTATCCGTAATTGTTGATGGGTGTCAGCGGACCTATGTGGTCCATATATTTGCATTGAAAAGGCACAGTTGCCCATGTTAGTGTGCTCACTGATGGCTTGCAGACATTGGGCCTCATTCTAAGTTTGCCGGTCCAGTAACAACGGTATCAGTAAGATACCAGTACTGTTGTTACCGGACCGGCAAAAATACAAGTTCTACTCGCGGGTGCCTTCTCGCCCGCCAGGTCTGACCTGGCGGGCATACCGGCACTCATGAACAGAGTATGTCAGATGCACTGGCACCATTCACGAATGGTGCTGGTGCATCTGACCTCCCCATTCCCATTGAGCCCTGTCAGGCTCAAATGGGAGGGGAGCATTTTTTTCCGATGCCCGCTAATGGGCAATTACCGTGTCTGGCAAGGCCGTTATTACCCTATTGCCCATTCGCGGGCACCAGAAAAATAATTATACCAGTGGCAGCCATGCTGGTCTTACTGGCACAGATACCGCCAGTATCGTAATGAGGCCCATTGTCTAGTGTTATCGGCTAACAATTCACTATGTACAGTCATACCTCCTGTGAGACAGGCATGATATCACGAGAGATGACACAAACAACAGATATATATATTTCTAAACAGAGCTTTAATAATGATCAGGATGGTGTAACGCCTGACTACTCTATTCCATGGTGGGATTGTCCCTGCCTAAAGACATCTAAGGAAAGTCTGTGTCTATATGTCCAAACCAAAGGTCTGTCTGTGTCAAAACCTATGCTTGTCCTCACAAGTATAGCAAAATCTAGTGGGGAAATGTTCTCAACCAAATATAAGTGTTCAAGTTCAATATAGTTCCAATGTAACTTTGTTTCAAGGAGGTTTGATCACGTTATGAAGTTACCTTCTGTAGGTACACTGGCATCACAGTTTGCATCAAAAGAAGGTCTTGTGGTTCCCTTCCCCAAGTTTGAATGTAATCAGATTCATACAGCACTGGGAAAACAGGACTCGCTTCCCCAAGATAAACACTCACCAGTTCTTTGGTTCCCAGGGTTCCCTTCGCCAAGATGTGTACTGAATAGTTAACTTTCTTCCTCTTTTCATAAGTTCATAAGAGAATACCTGGTCCGTTTTTTCTGTCCTTTGGTTAGCTTCACCCAGGACACACACTTCTTTGCTGCTTTACCAATATGTAGTGGTTTCTGGTCTAGGGGTAGTTATCAGACAACACAGTCCACCCTTTACAAGTCAAGCAACCAGCAACCACATGCATTGTCTGTGATTTGACTAATGATGTTGGTAATATCAGTGTTAGGAAACTTCCTTTTCTAGGCGAAGGCGTCAGACCACATGGTCCACCCATCACAGGTCACGCAACCATAACTTCCCCCAAAATTGTCATTCAGATCCAATGTTCAAAACAACTCTTCACTTTCCCATTATTCTTAAACTGCTTTTCTGATAGTGGGTTACTTGATATACCCGATTACTCAAGAATGTGTATGCAGTCTTTAGCACTTCATGTTCTAATCATGTAACAGCTTTTTTTTCCTTCAGTATTTCACAAATTTAACATTTACTCGGTTTCACTCAAACCACGACTTTCCTGCTGCTCAAGATTCAGGAAATGTAAAGTTGTGTTACATTCATCAGGATTGTACTTTTCATTCCGTTCGGCTTTTAATAAATGTAACTTTAAGTTGTGAAAACTTGAATAACACCCTTTATGTAGTTGTGTACTCACTAAACATTATTGTCACTTGTGTGTGCTCAAGCAGCACCTTTCACACATTTCTGTATTCAATAAATGCAGTTTTCCCTTGTGTGTATTCAAGCAACACCTTTCAGGCAGTTTGCTATCCAACAAATGTAGTTTTCACTATTTCCATTGACCATTACCAATTGCAAGGTCCCTTGGAGTGCTCGAGCATTCCTAGTGTCGCCTAACACTTACCCGGTCTCTGTGTCTACACTCGTCGGTTTCTCCTTGAGAAGGAAAACAAACTTATCAGTTTGCTGGGTTTTTAATTCAGCACATTCCAGCCTTCGTGCTTGGCTCCGTCTCTGCTCCCTAGCAAAGCCCAGGTCTCAGGAGGATAGCTTGGGAGGATAGCTCAGGGGCAACATGCTTGCCTTGGAAGCAAGACAACACAGAGCAACACAGATTTGATCCCCGGGTCCATGCTTAGAAACGTCTGGGTATTAAGTCTGTTATAAATAATCTATCATATCACTGCACGTCTTCCTACACAGGGGCTCCCAGTCCTGCACATTCAGGATCTTCATCTGCGTGTCGGCATCTCGGCTTCTCGCTCTTCATCATTTCAATTCCTTGGTTCTCTCTCACTTCTGTGACTGCACCTCTTATGTGCTTCTGGATTCCATCTTTTATACTCTCGTCTATTACTAGCAGGCTACAAGTGAAATGAGGTATCCTCAATTGCCTGACCCACTTTGAGTCTATTAGTGTGAGAAGGCTTATCTTCATTGCCACATAAGTTCAGACCACTCTTCTTTGTCTCAGTACCAGAGTGGTGTTTATAATTGGAAATCTGCACCGCTCCTAGTTGCCTTGTTTTCTTCTCAGTACTTAAGGGAAAACTATAGGGGAGGATGGGATGAGATTGGCAATAGCCCATAAAGGCTAAGGGAGCGGAGGGTAGGTCAATATGATGAAAGGAGAGATACCATGTCTCGCCTTCAGGTACCCTCTCTCTAACCCCTAAGAACCCTTCACTCAGGTGATCTTCCCTCACTTCTCCACCCAAGGGTTGGGATCCAAAAGCGAAGGGCCCTTCCCTAGCCACCAGAACAGAAGATCCATGGGGAGTAGATGTGAGAGTACCTTCAGATTTCTCACACTCCTTCCTAAACCCTGGTCACCAGTATCTATTCTGCAAGATTTGTTTAGTAGCTGAAATCCCAAAGCAGCCCAGGTATAGTGAATATCACTGTATGTAAGCTGTATGTAAGCTTACAGTTTAGTTGTAAGTAGTGTCTTCATCTATGTATGTGGCTGAACATGCTATTGCTACTACCACATTGTACAGTCCACTGTGTTGCAGAATGGCCAGCAAGCGCATTGCCTGCACTGTGCACAGAATCAGTTCTGCGTGTATAATCCAAATGAGAGGTCTAGCCTACCAGATGCCCCATATTCTTTGCCAAAAATGTTTTGACAAGATCGGCTTGCCGTTAAAATCTCTGATTGAGTTGACTTGCCACCGTTAAAGGCCAAAGTTATAACCTTGTATTGCATAGTCTGAATCAGACAACATTAGAGTGGGCTTATGTGGATCAGTTTCTTTTATTGCAAGAAGGAAGCCTTGCATCTCACCACAGTTAGCTGATGTATCTCCTAATTGTTTGGTTTGTGTATCCTGGGGCCAGATTACAGAAAAGTTGCACCGGTGCAAGTGTAAAGTTTGCACGGTATTAGCAGTGTTTTTTAAAAATAGGGCAAACTTTGCCCTAGTGATAATACCATGCAAACTTTGCACCGGTGCAAAGTTTCTGTAATCTGGCCCCTGGTGTTCAATCTCATTATCATTACCCCTTTACAACAGCACAGGCAGCAGAAAACTTAGAACTTGTCCTGCTTGCTGGAACCACATTCTCTTAATAGTATGGTACGTTTGCAAACATCCACTCAGGATGTCGAGTACTGCTGCTGCTGCTGCTTCTGATTGTAGAGACCATTGCAGTGCATACATTTGTTTGTAGCTTTTCTATTTTATACTGATGTGTTATGCCTGGTGCTGTCTGCGTGGTGCTGTCTGTGTTGCTTCTGAACTATCATTTGTACATCAAGCAGAATCCTTTCTTCTAGAGCAAGGTGTAGCTCAGAAACTGTATAGCTATGTGCATGGTATGTGAATGGTATGCCATGGGCTTTGTCTCTCCATGATTATATATTACATATATAAGAGTTAATGGGCTAGGCTAACAGTGTCATGTATACGTCCTTGTTTGTGTTCCTGTCCTAAAGCAAACTAATCTGAGTCTCCTGTTGGTAGACTTGGCGTAGGATGTGTGTGTGCTCTCCCTCACACTCTGTTGGATAGAAGTCATGCTTCAACTAGTCATATAGTGGTTTCACAAATGCTGCATGGTCTGCCGCCTTTGATTGCCCAAAGTTCAATAGGCTAAGTATGGCCTGCAATGGCTTAAGTGCACATGGGCTGTGCTTGTGTCTACATTTCTCTAGGAATTGTGGAGTAAGCACCCTTCCCTAGTCAAATAGCGAAAGCCCCAAAATTATGATTTCTCTATGAGCTATCTAAGACATCTTGGATTAAAAAAATGCAGACTTTAGCTGCTAGTGTCCTAATGATTAAGTCCACCTTCTCTAAATGTAAAATTAAGTTATGTGTACTATACATGGCATCTACATGTGCCCAGCAAATCAGCATGTGTGTATTCCTTCTAAGAGGGATTATATTCTACTAGAGAATAGCCCAGAAGTATTGTTTACACCTGTGGGAATCTAATGATGCATGTTATTGCCCTTAAAGTGTATAACTGTGTATGCTTAGCTCTCTAAATCCAGAGGTTCTGTGTGTTGTGGAATAAATCCATTCCCCAGGTCCAATACAGTCTTATAATTGTATCTCGGTATGCTACTCAGAAGGCCTGAACTATGCATGTTCTGTACAGCCTCTAGATCCTAAAATCTATAACCAATCAATATGAACCATCTGGTTTGGATATTGGAATTCCTTCTGTAATGAAGGGGCTTGCCTGTTAAATAAGAACCTCTTGTTCCAATTATTGTTTTACATGTATTTTTCAATGTGTTGTAGCATGTGCCTTAATTGGATATTGGTCCTCATTACGAGCATGCCGGTCTGGTAACAACGTTGCTGGTAAGCCTACCGGCACCGTTGTTAGCGGACTGGCACACTCAGAGTCTGCAGGCGGCTGCCGTCCGGCCAACCAGGTCTGACCTGGCGGGCAGGACGGCACCCGCCCACAGACTTTCCGGGAAGCACTGGCACTGTTATAGACAGTGCTGGTGCTTCCATCATCCCATTCCCATTGAGTCCTTTTGGACTCAATGGGAATGGGGAGTCACTTCTTTCTGGCGCCTGACTTCCAGGAACACTGGGGTCGTAATCCCCTGGTGTTTCTATGGATCCAGGTGCTGGAAACAATCAAAACTCTGGCAGCAGTCTGCCGGTTTTACCGGCACGGCTACCGCTGGAGTTGTAATGAGACCCATTGTGTCTGAGTCTTTGGTGTTGCCAACACTTGGCTTTGTATGTGAAGGGTAATCATTTCATGTCATGTCCTACATGATTCTTGTACCACTGTGCTGCACCTAAAACAGCCATAAGGATGCATAGGAGCCACTACATTTATTTCTCCAACTTCCTTTGAAAAAGCTAGTTTAATTATCTCTTCTCCCCTAAGGGTTTCCATAACATATAGCCTTCGCCAAATACATTCTGCTAAAAAAGATCTTGTGTTGTATGCAAATCAGACCAAATGAGTGCCTCAATTTCCTTTTGATATTCCCCTTCAAGGTGAATTGTAATCATATACACATTATTGTCCTCAACCACTTGCCCTGTCGGAGTAGTCACCTCTATGTACTGATTGGTATAAATGTGTTTAAATAGTTTCTTGTGGCTCTCTTTTATATATGGAGACCCATGTGCCAGAGTTCAATTGTTCTACTAACCAATCCCGTGGATCTGTTGTCTCTGTTAGTGGGTCTGGTTTAGAGTTTCTACCATTGTTGCAATTGTCCACTCTCAAAGCTGTATTTTTCCTCCTTTCTATGGGCATGCTTCTGCTCTCCCATGGGCGCAGAGTCCTAAAGAATAGCCTCTACCTCTGTAACTTTGTGGCTGCCTAAGCTATGCCCTTTTCAACTAATAGGTATCTTTTATTTTAACACCTTTGCCCTCAAACTGTCTTATATACCAATCAGCCTGGGACTGGTACTATCACTTTATATAGTGTTCTGCTGAAAAAGTCCACCCTTTCGTCTTTGGCAGAGGGTATACTGGAAACCCTTGTCCTTCCCCTTCTGGCTCTAGCTGAGAAAATATGCTTAGTTTCTGTCTAGTATCAGTGGTACTAGTAGGTGGTTCTCTATTAGAGTATGTATCCTCATATCAATTCCTTCCTTTCCCTGGGGTTATTACCTGGTGATCCCTGCCCAAGGACCTTTCTTACTGACATCACCTCTTATAAGGATCATAAATACTCCTTCTACCCTGGAATATTTGCCCCCAGCTATTGCCAGCCCTAAACTAATAGCTACTTCTTCTCCGTGGGAGTTTAATGTCTCTTTCAGAATGCAGGTTAGTGCTGTAATTGAATGAGTCCCAATGAAATGAAGGTACAAACAACTGTATACTGAAACCTGAAACCCAACTATCATAGTGTTCCGTGGGAGGATTGCAACCTGTTGGCATTATGATTGCTAACACCCTCTGCCTCTCCCGAGGAGTGACCTGAGGGTAATCTGCCTCTAGCTGGCTCAGTTCACCGGAATGCCATCTACGGATGTCCTTATGCCTTGTGGGGCCAATGTCCAGTAAGACTTGTAGGGTCTGGAATGGAAGTGCTCCTTCCTCCCCTACTCCTGCTGGTCTGGGAGCTGCTGCAGCAGCTCCCAGGACTCTATATGCTACATCTTGAGCGCAGACAGTGTCAAAAGGTCTCACCAAAATGTCATAGTGCTATGTCGGGGTATATGGGCCATTTGCACCCCTATCCAGGTGGAACCTCAGAATGGGTCCTAAGATTATCCCTTTGATGGCAATTTGAAGGACCATGTCTAGCTACTGTGGTGGGGTATATCAAGCCCCCTCCTGATATCTAGATCCCTCCTACTGTGTAGGTTCTCAAATTTGTCTTGTGGCTTGGTACCAGGTGCCTTTATGCATTGTGAATAGGGTTTACAATTGCCAACACATGAGGGGTTTACCAACATCACATATATTTTGATTGATAGTCCATTACTCACTCCATCCATTTACCTTTGGAGTGTATTAAAAGACATGTACCTTGTATAACACCGCAATACACAGTAGTTTAAGTAGATGACCCACACTGAATAATCATGTTCAAAGTCATCTGATATTACTCAGTAATGAACACCCAATGAATGTGTCTTACACTCCCATATAAAATAAAAATAATTTTAACTATGAGAAATATGTAATAAAGAAACATCATCATTATTATCATCACTATACAGAACACACTTAAAATGCAATAAACAATGAATGGAAAAGTTGGACCATTGTAATTTGCCTCTACCTCAAGTCAAGACTAGGACTGATCAGCCTTCTCCAAAGAATCAAAGTCACCTTACAAACCAACTACCTGCCACACCAGTTACTTATGGGCAACCTCACAGAACTAGCTAGGACATCTAGCACCTGCCTCACCAAATCATGATAGGCAATCTCATAGAGGTATCTGTCTCAATCAATAATCAATACTGCACTACCTTTCTCAATGTGATATCAAATGCAGGGTAAAAAGAGCCTCCTTATACTCAATAACTTTAGAAGGTAGAGAGTTGAAGAGGGCTGGAAGAAAAGACCGGATGCCTGTAAAAATCCCACAATTCAAATCAAAATGTAAAAATTGAAGAAATTAAATAATTTGAAAAAGTCCCCGTTGCTGCCCTGTGGGCATTTCATCAAAAATGCATAATAATAGAATTGGATGCTTGAAAAGGAATTAAATGTCCTTTGAACATAATGGTGCTCAGCATAAAGCCAAAACAGAATAAGGTGTCTTTTCTTAGGCCCTTAGGCTGTGAGCTGAATTGTGCTGAAGTGTCTTGTGGAAAAAAAGCAAGTGATCATTTCTCAGGCAGCTCAAAATGCAGCTAAAACTTAAACAAGTTCTGCTAAAAAAAAAAAAGGCTTCAAATCTCAGCAAAAAGATTTAGGAGTGTGAAGACCCCTCCCATCTGGGAAACCTTTTCTGCACTTCATCTCCATGCAGCCATCTGTGTCCACTCCGTCTTCTTCCTGCCAGGTCCATCACCCCAAACATCAATGACCAGGGGCTGAGCTTACTCTGTTATATACCCTTTCTGCCTTCTCTTTTTTCAAGCCCTCCATGCCAACTGTTTCTCTTTCAGAGGCCACTAGGGATTTTGCCAACAATTGCATTTCAGCTGACAACATCTCTCTCTTGCAAAGACTAGCCAAGGACATGGTTCTATCCTTCAGAGGGCACTAGGAATTCTGCCAACAATTGTATCTTTAACTGGTTCATCCATCACATACCCATCACAGACAATGACATAGTGCTGTCCTTCAGAAGCCACTAGGAATTCTGCCAACAATGGTATTTTTAGCTGGCATCCGCTGTCACATACACTTCATGGACATACATGGACAATGACATGGACAAGGACATGGTGCTGTGCTTCTGAGGCCACTACGGATTCTGCCAACAATTGTATTTCTAGCTGAAAGCACCTTTCTTGTGCACAACATGGCTATATACATGGCTTTGTCCTTCATTATAGAACTACAGATGGCATGCATTTTTTAGTTTGCAGTGTTCGTTATCTATGTTTTTTGTTTTGCGAGTACATTGGCTTCCTTCCCGGAAAGGGCCCCCATAGCGGTTAACAGACATTGGGGGTCATTGCGAGTTGGGCGGTAGCCATGGTGCTATTAGCACCATGGCTGCCTCCCATACCTGGACCGGGTCCGATCTGGTTGGATGTGGACTTAATGGGTCATTCCGACTGTGGAGGACCCGGTAAGTCCTCATTCAACCAACCATTCCCATTTGAGCCCCCATGAGGCCCGCGACACACGTCTTTTACGGTTCCCGCTAAGGGACCTCGGAATTGGGCTGTAAGGGATTACCGGCACCGGTCTCCTTAACGGTGCCCGGTATCCCTTACCTCAGAATGACCCCCATTGTTTACACAATCAGAAGGTGCTTTTCGAGGCTCAAGGTTACTGGCTCGCAGCCCGGACTTTTAGAAAAAACACCAATGTACTTCATCGTAACATGGAAAAGCATATCTTGTGGCTTGCATTTCACTAAATGTAAACGTGTTTACATTGCCTGATGCATTATAGCAAGGAGGCCTGCCTTCATTAAACTGTTTTCATCATACAGTGTAGAAGGCCTGGTCTGCGACTCAGATCACAGACCCTATTAAGCATGGCTAATATGGGTAGACAGAGAAAGTACATGTCCGATCCATTCAATCTGACATCACTAGCACTAATGTTGCTTTCTGCCATTAAATTCTGAGTGCACCGTGGGTAGAAGCACAGAAAAGGTGGACAAACAAAGCCTGGCTCTTTGTCCAATCTTGGAGGAATCCTTCTGTGGCCTATGAAGCCCATCCAAACCATACACAGCAGTTAAATTGTGAGTTCAATTTTGAGGTAAGCAGATCTTTTACCAAATGTCCTGCCAGGGTCTCGTTTTATGCAAATATGCTGAAGTCCAGGTTTTTGGTTTACATAATGTCTGCAGTTAAAATCCATAAGGTTATTGGAAGTGCTTTAACTGAACTCCACTTTGAAATTAAAGTTGCAGGCCAGATAGTTTGACAGTAATATTTTGGAAATAATCTATAGTCCTTTGTACCTTGTATCTCCAAATTGGCTGATGGAGCCAACCATTGAGAGGTTGCACATTTATAGGTGAATACAGCAATACAGTGACCACTAGCCATGCCACAGCCAGTTGCCACTAAGGGTGATGTAGAATGCTAAGGCATTGCCAATTGTCATGCTCCTGAACGGTTTTCACTGCCCCTAAATACAGGCCAGTGCTCCTACTTATCGTTTGGGGAGAGTCTGGGCAATGAATTAAGGTCATGCCCCAGTTAAACTAACCACTGGACATGGCAACAGGCAATGGCCATTGTTCTCTCTGGGTGGGTTTTGGAGCCTTGGTTCATGGCCTTGGGCCATGCCCTTGACGAAGTGACCAAATCCACTGGGAAGTGCCTATTTGGCAGTGGCTGAGTTATATTATTTTAGGAGCCATAATGGGCGAATTTGTAAATGATTTTTTTTTTGCACAGTAAACGTAACAACACGTTTTTCATTGAATTGAAATGATTTTAATGGAAAAATAATCATAATGCCACTTTAACTACATTATTACACACACATACAATAATATGCAGCAGGCAACCAAACTGCAAATTAATTAGAAAAAGGGCATAACGCAAAAAGTATATCTTGTTGAGGATCAGGAAAACAAAAGATCTAATAGCAGCTAAGAGATGCCTTTTTGTTACTTATGATGGCACTTTGTCTCTGCTTTGGATACAATGGGCCTCATTTACAGTCTGCTGTCCACGTTGCCAGATGTCTGCCATGTATGCCATCCACTGTGCACTCACTGGGTCTTCAAGTAACACACCTGATTATGAGTTAAGCCATGCAGATGTGTAATAGCAGCGTATAGACGTTTGATCGACTGTAGTCCTGCCAGTGATGTTCCAACCACTTACCTTAGAGGAAGGGATCTTGATATCCTTCCAAGTAAGAATAACCACTAGGAAAGGTGACACGAACCCTTGTTCCCCGATTGGAATGACTGCTGGTGGAAGTGACACTGCCATAGTCTTTCATAACATTCACATACGCATGAGACCACACTCAGAGGGCACACATACACCTTATACAGCCAACAAAAGAAAACATGGGCAAATAGGAAGCAGAGAAAACACATAGAGGCAAAAGAAAGATGTTGGGTGGTGGACCTAACGTTTCACCAATACAGAACTGAACATGGGGAAAAAACTAGTTGGCAGTGGAGAATTACCTACTAGTCCAGGCTCACACCTCCATAGGATAGGTGGAAAGTAGCATATGGACATCAATTGTAAATGCTGTCATGTATGTTGCTATCTTGTCACAGATGTACCTTCAAAATTCATGTATTTTCTGTTAGTCAATGGTGAGGCAAATGAAAGGATGGCTGAGGGTGCTGAAGATTTCAGTTTTGGGGGGAAACAATGGGCCTCATTACGAATCCGGCGGTAACCAAGCCGGAAAATCTGGCAGGTTACCGCCGGACTCGTGTTACCATTCCACCTCCGTGATTCCCGGAATTACCGGGGCATTACGACCCCAGTGACACGGGAATTCCAGAGGCGGAATTCTGTAAGTCCCCATTCCCATAGAGTCCCATAGGACATGGGAGTGGGGAAGTGGAAACACCGGCACCATGTTGTAATGGTGCTGGTGTTTCCATGTCCGCCTGCAGGCGGGTGGTGTTAAACCCACCAGGTCAGACTTGGCGGGAGTGACACCTCTCGCCTGCAGAACTCGAGATTAGCCGGTCCGGAAAGAAAGGTGGTGGCAGATTTACCACCACCGTTCATTCCGGACCGGCTGACTCGTAATGAGGCCCAATGTTTCTTAATGCAGAGTTTGGTTGGTTGTTATATTTGTTTAGTTTGTTTTCTGAAAATGGATAGATTGATTTGAATTATTTCATTTATTGGCAGACTTGTAAAGGTATTGGAGTTTCCCAATGCAGACTGAATGATAGCAAATGTGTGTTTATTTTGTGTGCCAGGTGTTTACAGGATCTGGTCATGGGTTACATTTTGTGGTTTCTGCCAATTGTACTGTTTACAGTGGAGAAGTGTATGTCCATCTTTCAGCTAATTCCTTCAGAAACGTATTTTTGGAGTAGAATAAATAGTTTTAGACATGCATCTGCAAATGTGCCTGTAAGTGCAAATTCATTGAGCTCTCTAGTTCCTCTTTTTGGAAAAGAAAAATAAAGTATGGTATTTATCATTTGGAAACATAAGAGGCTCATTTTGCTAAATACTTTATTAATTACAATAATTTTGGCTGTGTAATATTTTCAGTGGTAATTATGGAAAAATTGTTGCTGAGAAATTTCACTTTTGGGTTGTTTTTTTGTGATGACCCTTTGCTGCAAAATTTGTACTTGCTTTTTCTATAATATGTATAATGGTTTCAGTGCAAAAGAATTATCTTTTTTCTTCAGGTAGTGTGAATGATTAAGTTGACAGCAATGGTATACATTGTTTGTACTTATTAATGCTACTTCCTATGCCCTTAAAAAGTAATCTCTGACTGTAAATGACACTTTTCATTTTCCATTCCGTGTGAAAGTTAGTGCCTCCTTCTTCATTTTGGTCCCCCGTCCCCTGTTAAATTATCCTTACTTTACTTCCCTTTTCTCAATCATACTACACCAAATGTTGCACAGGACTATGGTAGGCCTTCTACTGAAAACGAACATGGGCTGAATACCCTGTTCTATGTAATTTCTTCCACTCAGGAGAATATACAACCATGTTTTAGCTCACTGCACCCTTCATAGAGGAGAAATATCAATTTGCATATCGGTCTTTGTCACACTCACAAGGGCAGTCCAGAAACGAAATGCTAGCAAATCTCCTCTGAACAAGAATACCATCAGCAACCCCAGACACTTGTTTCAGCCTAGTCAGAGGTGAAGCTGAGCCTCTCTAAGTCACAGTGAGCAAGGGGTCCACGGCTGGATTAACCTGGGTTATTTAGGGTGAAACGTCAAGTTTTACAACATTACAAAGGAGTGTGGAGCCCCTCTACTGAGAACGACCATGGGTCAAATACCCTTTTCTATGGAATATTTTCCACTCATGAGGGACTACAACCACATTTTAGCTCACTGCACCCTTCACAGAGGAGAAATATCAATTTGCATATCATTCTTTGACCCACCCACAATGGCAGCCCCAGACTGAAATGCTAGAAGATCTCCTCTAAACAAGAGTACCATCAGCAACCCCAGACACGTGTTTCGGCATGGTCAGAGGTGAAGCTGAGTCTCTCTAAGTCACAGTGAGCAAAGGGTCCACATTTGGATTACCATGGGTTATTTAGGATGAAACTGCAAGTTTTACAAAGGAGTGTGGGAGCCAATCTAATGAGAATGAACATGGGACAACTACCCTGTGGTATGGAATTTCTTCCTCTCAGGAGGGTCTACATCCACGTTTTAGCTCACTGCACCCTTCACAAAGGAAAAATATCTATTTGCATATCAGTCTTTGCCCCTCTCACAATGGCAGTCCAGGACTGAAATGCTAGGCAAATCTCCTCTGAACAAGAGTACCATCAGCAGCCCCACACATGTGTTTTGGCCTAGTCGGGCCTCGTCAGTGAGGTGAAGCTGAGCCTCTCTAAGACACAGTGAGCAGGGGGTCCATATCTGGATTACTATGGGTTACCTAGGGTGAATCCCCAAGATTTACAAAGTTACAAAGGAGTGTGGGAGCCGCTCTACTGAGAATGAACATGGGTGAAATACCCTGTTCTATGCAATGTCTTCCACTCAGGAGAGTCTACAAACACGTTTTAGCTCACTGCACTCTTCACAGAGGAAAAATATCTATTTGCATATCAGTCTTCGACCAACGCAAAAGGTCAGTCCAGAAGCGAAATGCCAGGCAAATCTCCTCTGAACAAGAGCACCATCAGCAACCCCAGACATGTGTTTCAGCCTATTCTGGCCTCATCAGTGATGTTTTTCCAATCTATGATAACAGTAAAACCAAAGCAAACTTTTCTTTTAGAATTCACATAACTAAGAACATTGAAATCTTTAATCAGCACACCTTCCACGTGAAGAGGAATCTGTTAATTTAAATTTTGAAATGTTTGAGAGGGTTGTGTGATGAACCTTATGATATCATCACCACTTTCCCATAGGCAGCCTCGCCTCATGTGGCCAGGGGATGGCAGTCGCTGCCTCATCTTGACCCTAGGGATGGTTATGCGAGGGAGGATCAGATGAGGGGAGGTGACCGTGAAGGGGTAGGACAAGCATCATCAGATGTGACCAGTATATTTCAATACCCATCCTTTGTAAGTACTGAGATGAGGAAGAGCGATGAAGTAATGAAGAGAGCCAGAAACAGCAAGACAACGCAGCAGTCTAGAGTTTGAAAGCTATTGAGCAGTGCCAGAAATTTTAAAGTAGATACAGCTGAGAGAGAAAGGGAGAGACACTCTGTAATGTATGCTGATGCTGAGCAGAACACAAAAGGCATAGACGTGGAGAAAGACAGCGGTGAGGCTGTCGCAAAGGAGAGAACCTCACAAATGTATTCTGACACCAGTCAGAATACTGGAAACAGACAAATGGGGGAACTCAGCTCGAAGGCTCTCACCGAGACTGATCATGGTGACCAAGCCAACGGAATTGATGTGTTGAATGCCCGCAGGCAGACCAAACAGCCAAATGCAGAGGAAGGTGGTGCATATCCAACCGGCTAACTGAACGTCCGCTGAGCCAGCAAACGGAGTAGGAGGATTAAGGACAGACGCGAGTAGCACCTGAGCCGCACAGTGAGTCCATAGAGAGAAAGTGGGGAATTGCAGCGCCTAGGAGTGAATGCCACATCAGGATTAAAGGAACAAACTGTTTTAAACAAGGGTCAAGGACCCACTTTTTAGAAGGCGAAGGGAAGCCAAGTATGAACTTTGTTACTAAAAGGGCACTGGCCCAATGTGGAGAGATATAAAGATATGGTTGAGAGAAAGAATGAATAAGAAGAGAGAAAGTCTGGCAGGATAGTGAACCAGTCTGTGTAAGATTGGGAGTGAACAAGGAGAAGAGGATCATTCTTCCTAAGGAAAACCAAAGGGAGGAATATACATTTTGGAACTGTGAACATGTCCTGGTGTGGGATATTTTGACCCATTCCAATGTGCCCCACTGCATCACTTTACAAATGGTGGAGATGGAGAAACAGCCCAAAATTGATGTGCTGACTCCAGTGCGTGCCAGAATCTTGAAACTGCATTTGGGTCACAATTAAGAAAAGGCTGCACACCCTGCCACACAAAGTCAGGGAGGGTAAAAAACAAAGTCCTCTCTGCAGGAGCATGCCAGTGGGCTCTGCCACATTCGACATGGAGCAAAGCAGCAGAATTGTACTGAAAACTGAAAATGCCTTTCAAAATGTTAGCTTTGCTACCTTAAAAAATGCTGTTTTTGGCTTTAGATCCATTAATTTCCATGGAATTATTGAGATAAAAAAGGTACAGCAATGCCCTGAGTCATCCAGGGTAGCTCAGAGGAACCGGGCCTCACTGACTGACAGCGCTATAAAATGTTGCTAAGGAAAAAGCATCCCAGGAACATTTGTTTTCATTTCCACGGGAAAAACGCGGCTAAAATTGCAACAAGTAACAAAATCAGCTGTGCAGGGAGAAACTATAAACAAAGGCAGGATATATGTATCCAGACTGCTAACAATCCCAGCACTCAAAGGAAGATCTAATGCGGAATAAATGGTGTATGTGCTGCAGAGGAAAATCTGATTTAAAGGACTCAGTTTAATGTAGTTTTCATGAATGAAGTGCAAAATCGCCTGTTGTGAAAGCATGTTTTTGTTTAAAGGTAATTCTTTCCGAAATGTCAAAGGATTACTAATGCAAAAATCCACCTATAAACTGTTTCATTTTATATGTTTAAATGAAAGATTTAGGTGAAGCTTAAATTTAAACCCAGACTTGAGTTAATTAACTATTTAAAGAAAAAGGACAATTCTGCTCTGTCAGCCTTAGCCTGGGAAGGGTTGACACTTCACTGCTGGCAGGAAAGGCTAATTGCTGTGGGGAGGTCTTGCATACTCAGGACAAAGAACCTCATCAGACTTTCGTCTGGGCCCCAGGCAAAGACAATGGCAGGCTTGAACACTTAACCCTCCAGGGGAGGGGGAGGATGCTCCACTCTGCAGAAGGAGGCTTCTCATTGAACTTCAAAGGACTTGCCATTTTCTCACACTGGGGAAGAAAGAACAAAACAACCTGACATGTGATTTGTTTGATTTAAAATGCTTACTTTGCCACACAACTTTATGACATTTAACTTGACAGCAGGAATAAGTAAACAAATGAAAAATACATACATATAAATCTGAACATATGCTAAACATTTGAAGACTTGTAAGGATTTCTCACAGCGTAAGGAACAAAAGTTATGCAAAAAGACTAATTGCGGAGACACTGTTATTGTTACAAATGTCATATTGTGTACCCATGTTCTAGGAGTTATTGCACATATATGTACCGAATTAGGAAATGTTAGACCAAATCATTGAGTGAAATTGCCAGAATTCAAAAGCAAGACAACACCAGGTCCCACTGACTTGGGAGTTGGATGTAAATGTGACTCACAAAATATGTAATTTATGTATCCAATTTTCTTAGAGGGCATAAGTATATACATATATGTTTGTGGAAAAGTTAGATTTTAGTCAAAATATCTATGGGAGGTTTTCAGCCAGATCATAAAATATTACAACCCTTTCTGTCATCCAACGAGCAAAAAGCAAGGAGGGAACTGTGCCTTTTTTATAAGTCTGCCCCTACCATACCAAATCCTGAAACCATCCCAAAACTTAAGGGAAGCAAATTTGATCCAGTTTGGCTTGCTACCACTAAATGCTTGCCTGCTGAAACTTGCCATCCCACTGATCTACAGTGTCCAGCAACCAGAAGGGCCAATCCAATACAGTCCAGTTGACCAGAACCGCCAAGCTGACCTATCCCACCAGAGGTGCCTTGCTGTTTTAGACCGATCCGTGATGACCAGAACCTGAAGGTCCAAATCTTAAATTAAAGTGGACTGTAAGTTTAAACAGGAATCATATTAAACCATAGCTTATCTTGCCTTACCTTGTCCTATCCCCATCTCTCAACCTATCCCATCTTTAACTTAAGAATCTATAATATTGTTAGAACCATTCTTGCAACTCTGTCTGCAATTCTTAGTGTTAGCGATATTTTCTTAATTTGTTTTATTAGACCATAAGCCATTAGTGATTTGGATTAAATAAAGTAATTCCCATACAGAAAAACTGAATATTCACCATGTGAAGAGTTAGACGTGGCTGTGCATAACTGTGGCGATTCACTGGTGGCATCCTTTTGTTCTTAGCCATTAATCTAGTTTAAGTAAAACCAACCTGTCATTTAAAAAAGATTTTCTGCTTTTCTCAGTTTTATTTTTTTTAAAACACCTCTCATTCAAACTTGCATAACTTCCTCAATTTAATAGGTAGAGACTTCATTTCAACTCTGACTTAAACCTATGACCTTTAGCTACATCCCAACCCAAAAACCCATCCCAAAACCGCATAGTGAATTTTAGGCGGGAATTCACATTTCTGCAAATGTTTTACACGCGTGATTTCCAATTCCAAGTATTTCTAAACTTCCATTCTGATCCAAAGGTGTACTATTGCTCATATTATAGCTTATGTTTGTTTGCATCTTTGCAATGTTGCTCCCACAGAGATGTATATTAATTTAAGGATTTTTGCACATTTTTCATTGTTTTGTACAGACATTTTCAAATGCCATTTTAAAAGTGTGAAATTTCCACAACGTTTTTCTCTCTTGTTTGGAGAGGGAAGATTGTATTCAAACCCTGTATACTGTTCTATATTCCTGAATACCTGCTGCTTACGTACATCTGTGTAGCATTGTTGCTTTGTGAGTAGGGAAATTTGCATGGGAAAATCTTAAATTAAATGCCATCTTTTCACACCAGCCAAAAGTATTCTCTTCTCTGTGTTTTATATTCTGTGTTGCTACAAAGTGAATTAAACTGTTATACCTACTTTCTGATTTGTATTGTCACCACATTGGTGATTGCTGCCCCATATATGTATTAAAAAATATGCTTGATTTGAATTTTATATAAATAAATAAATATTACCTTTACCAACCAGCCTGATTCCTGCTCCATTGTGACCTGGGGCGTATTTTGCGAAGGGGGTGATATGAGTGGTATATCACTCAGAATATTGAACAAATAGACTATAAAATAAGTATTTCATTTGTGCATTGCATGCTAGGCTGAGACCAGGGTGTATTGCCTGATTGAAATCCTTAACAGATTTCGAGGCTCGTGCCGTGATTTGGAGTTCGAGTTACCACCCATGACAGTCTAACACATCAGACTAACCTGCAGGGGTCAGACACCTTGTTTGGTTGGTGTACTGTGCTACACTGTACAAGCACCTTTCAAAATAAATACTCCGAAAACTAGGCCTGTTGGTAAAAGTAAATCAACTCTAAAATAATTCATAAAGAAATTGATAGTTCCAAAATGGCGATCCCAGTAGAAATCCATATGGCTAGGGAACCCCCATGCACAAACTGTTTGTCAGGGTGAGTGGCCAGAACAGAATGAACATGTCTGGCTGCAGGAAACCAAAGAACAGGTCACTGCCATGGACCTGGTTACATGGCAGGACAAGGGCCATTACACCAAGCTCTTAGTGAACTGTACATGGACCCAAAAGTGAAAGAGGAGCATGGTAGAATTGCCAGAATAGCAGCCTACCTATACCTCCACATAGGAGTAATGCAGGAAAAGCATTCTGAGAACATTATCCTGGCAAAGAATCAAGTGAAAACACTAGAAAGAATCCAGACTGATCTAGACTCTGCAGGGCAAAGGCTGCAGAAGAGCCAAGAATTAGAGACATAATCTAGACAGTATATTACAAAATTAAAAGAGGATCTGGCTCTCCTACAGCAAGAGAAGGCAGAGCAAGAAACCCAATTACAAACAATGCAAGAGGAGTGTCAGGAAAGGGTGGACTCTTTACAACAGAGTCAGCAGAAACTGGTGCAACAATTACATTATAATAGAGCATGCGCAGAACAGATAGTCACCCTACAAAACCACATGGAATCCTTGAAAGAGGAAAATAATAAATTAATTATTAAAGACCTCCACTCTCAAGAGGAATTTTATGAGGAGTGCCAGAAATCCAATGCATTCAAAAAACAAAGGGATGACCTGGCTGAACAGAGGGGCACACTAAATCAGGAGGGGGACACCTTAGGCGGGAAGTAAGCCAATTAAAAACCAAGCTAGAGGGAAGAAAGCTGGCCCTACAAGAGCTCAAAGAATTAAAAGCAGAATATGAGAAGCTACTAGGGCACACCAGATGGGTTTAGGATGCTCTGGAAAAGAACACCCAGACCAATAATGCTAAAACCCAGGAGGTGAGTCTCCTGCAGCAGACGTTGGCCCAGTATTTGCAGACCAGGCAGGAAGTACAGAGAGACAATGAGGCTCTCTGTGAAAAGAATGATATGCTCCACCAACAAGTAGCAATGCAAAAGCAAATCATTGAGACCAGCAAGGCCTTGATAGAGGAACAAAAGGCTCAGATGTTTGCATATTATTAGGGAATAGGGGTTGAAAGACAAAAGGAAGAGCGGAATAGAGAAACCCCTGATCCTTTCATCAGGACCCCTGTACTCAGGACTCTAACCCCTTCAGTACCATGAACTCTGCCACCTTCATGTCCGCTGGTGCATATGAACCAGGGGCCATGAGGATGGTAGACTTCAACAGAATTGGTAAGATGGGACTGACAGATCAGCGCCTCCCAGAAATTGATGGATGGGCGTCACTGTACAGATCCCCAAATGTTAGGGCTAATATCTCTGACCAGGAAGACTCAGATGAGGGGAGAGTCAGGGAATTGGATCCTCAAAAGTACTGCCTTCCAAAAGACCAGCTAGTTAAATTTGGTGTGGAACTCAAGAAAATACAGCCCAAAAAGAGTATCCTAAAGACCGCTACCCAGGTAGGGCAGTGGGTGGGGGGGTACTCCTCCAATCCTGGGAGCAGGGGAGAGTCAGAAGACTCTTCTGAGTACCACAGGAATAGGGAAACTAGGCCCCCGCATTCTGCAAGCCCTTCTCAAGCTTGCATAATCCGGGAGTGCCCAGAGGATCAGATAGCCACCTCCAGTAGTAGTGCCTCTAACTCAGAGGATGAGTGGACGCGGGTGACTAAAACAAAGGACAACAAAATCAAGAGGGCTATGCAAAAAGATCCCCTGAAGCAGGTAAAGGCCATTAGGAGTGTTATAACTCCCTATCATAAAAATACCAAAATACCAAGTATTCAGTCTGGGAACACCTTGAGTTATACGAGCAGATGATGGATACTTTTCATCTGAAAGATAGTCAGAATTGCATCCAATATGTGAAATGGACATTCTCCCCTGAGTACTCCAGCTTCTTTGCGGGGTTGGAGGATCAGAACCACTCAAGATGGTCCACCTACAGGGTGGCCATCTTAAAACACTTCTCTATCCATAGAAATCCCCATGAGGCCCGCAATGCGGCCTGCATTCTGCAGTGTGGGGAAGATCAGGCCCCACAAGAATTTGTGCAGGAACTCAAACGTGCCTTTGCACAGACCACCAGGGGCCAGATTACGGAAACTTTGCACAGGTGCAAGTGTAAAGTTTGCACGGTATTAGCACCAGGGCAAAGTTTGCCCTATTTTTAAAAACACTGGGACATATTAAAAAAACGTTGCACCTTGACAAGTGCAGTTTGGCATATTAAAAGCACCAGGACTAACATTGTTCTAGTGTTAAAAAGATGCATTTTCACTACATTTTTATACCAGGGCAAAGTTTGCCCTAGTACTAATACTGAATGGTATTAGCACTAGGGCAAACTTTGACCTGATGCAAAAATGCATCAAAAAGGTATCTTTTTAGCACTAGAGCAATTTTAGTCCTGGTGCTTTTAATATGCCAAACTGCACTTGTCAAGGTGCAATGGTTTTTTAATGTGTCCCAATGTTTTTAAAAATCGGGCAAACTTTGCCCTGGTGCTAATACCGTGCACACTTTGCACTTGCACTGGGGCAAAGTTTCCATAATCTGGCCCCTGGTGGTCTGCGCAAAGGTACGTTTGAGTTCCTGCACAAATTCTTGTGGGGCCTGATCTTCCTCCAATTGGTCTCCATAGTAGTCAGGTGGCAGAGCTGATGGCAGTTCATCAAGCCATCCTCACTGCTGTCCAACACCAACTCCACGAACTGGTCATAATCACTGATTCAGATTATATCTGGAACGGGTTCGTGGAGCACCTGGTTAATTGGAAAACCAAAAGCATGCTATGTGCTAACAACTAACTACTCAAACATGGCAAGCTAATACAAAATATTGATGATCTGGTCACCTCTAGTGGGGTGACCATCTACTGGAAAAAGATCAAGGGTCATTCCAGAAGAGAGGGACCAGACAAAACTGGAAATGACTTAGCTGATCAGCTGGCCAAAACCGGAGCCATCCAAGGGCATCTCCTTGAGATCGAGTCCCTGTTGGGGGAAATCCAGGTCACTGCTATCACTAGGTCCCAGACAAATGCTCACAATGAACTCTCAACTGCCCAGTGGAGTAAAGAGACCCCAGATGCTGATTTAATCACAGCTCAAAGAGGGGATCCAATCATTGGTAAGTTTTATCAACACATAGAGGGCCCTGAGAACTTTCCCCTGACAAATACCGATTGCATTGGGAAAGAGGACCTCAGAGTGTTGATGAAATGTCCAAAAATGTTCCGAATCCAAGACGGTTTACTGGTGAGGAGATCCATGTCTGGCTGTGACCAGTGGGTGGTCCCTACCTCATTCCGAAGCCTGATGCTAAGTCACACCCATGAGGTGGGCACAGCCGGTCATCGGGGGTTTCATACTACATTAGAAACCTTGCGAGAGGTTGCATACTGGCCACACATGGGGCAGGACCTCGATCAATATTTGAAGGGGTGTCTTGTGTGTGCACATTTTCAGCCAACATCACTCAAACACAGTGCTCCCCTCCAAAAGAGGGGGATAACACTGCCTTGGTCAGATTTACAAGTAGAATTTATTGGGCCCATAATTTGTTCCTCTAGGGGGAACAAGTACATGTTAACCGTAACATGCTTGTTTACTAAGTGGGTGGAATGTCTCCTGGCCTCAAATTGCAAGGCAGAAACTCCAGCTGCCCTGATGATCAATTACATCTTTTTGTGTTTTGACTGCCCCAAATGATTGAGTCAGACCGAGGTAGTCACTTCACCAGTGAAGTGATGACAAAGATGTGGGAGATACTTAGGGTAAAAAGGAAACAACACATTGTATACTGCCGATCCTCTAGTGGTGGAGTTGAGAGGTACAATAACACAATTGTGAGCATATTAAAAAAGTTTGTGGCAGACTCTGGGCCAAGTTGGGATATTCGATTACCCCTTGTCCTGATAGCCATCAGATCTACCCCTTCTTCTACATCTAAAATGTCTCCATTTGAGCTGATGACTGGACGAAGGATGGTACTACTCCAGCATCTGCTCTATAGAACCCAGGAGCAGACATTGATATATGTCTCCACAACTCATGAGTATGTTGAGAATCTGAGAAAACATGCTTTTGCGTATTCTCAGCAGAATCTAGAAAGATCTGCACACAGTATGAAGACCCACTATGACCTTAAGACAACCAAAAAGGAATATCAAGTAGGAGACAGAGTCTACTTGTACAATTTCCAAAGGAACCAAGCCAAGGAGCGCAAATTTTTGCCAAGCTGGCGTGGATCTTTTGAAATTGTGGACAAAATCTCACCAGTCGCCTACAGAATCCTCATCCACAAGGGCGACTTGACAAAAGAAAACAAGTGGGTCCACAGCAACCAGCTAAAGAGTGGCCACTCCATGCATGCTTTGCGGAAAATAGAAGAGCCTACAGAAAAAAACAAAGAAATCCAGAATGTCGCTCCACACCAGAAAAGAAAGCATGAGAGAAGATGGGGTATCGGTCCTATTGTAACCAGAGCCGGCGAAGAGAGCGTGTCGTATCATTCACGTAAAGAAAAAAAAATCCCACGTGCCCGACTTCCCCATGACTGGAAGTCAAGCCGAAGTAAGAGGGGGTGGCTTATGTGGGATGTTTTTACACATTCCAATGTGCCCCACTGTATCACTTTACAAATGGTGACAGAAACAGCCCAAAATGGATGTGCTGACTCCAGTGCACGCCAGAATCTTGAAACTGTGTTTGGGTCACAACTAAGAAAATGCTGCACACCCTGCCACACACAGTCAGGGGGGTGAAAAACAGAGCCCCTCTGCAGGAGCATGCCAGTGGGCTCTGCCACATTCAACATGGAGCAAAGCAGCAGAGTGTACTGAAAACCAAAAATGCCTTTCAAAATGTAAGCTTTGCAACCTTAAAAGTGCTGTTTTTGGCACTAGATCCATTAATTTCCATGGAATTATTGAGATTAAAAAGGTACTGCAATGCCCTGGGTCATCCAGGGTAGCTCAGAGGAACCGGGCCTCACTGACTGACAGCACTATAAAATGTAGCTAAGGAAAAAGCAGTCCAGGAACATTCGTTTTCATTTCCACGGGAAAAACGCGGCTAAAATTGCAACAAGTAACAGAATCAGCTGTGCAGGGAGAAACTATGAACAAAGGCAGGATACATGTATCCAGACTGATAACAAACCCAGCACTCAAAGGAAGACCTAATGTGGAATAAATGGTGTATGTGCTGCAGAGTAAAATCTGATTTAAAGGACTCAGTTTAATGTAGTTTTCATGAATGAAGTGCAAAATCGCCTGTTGTGAAAGCATGTTTTTGTTTAAAGGTAATTCTTTACGAAATGTCAAAGGATTACTAATGCAAAAATCCACCTATAAACTGTGTTCATTTTATATGTTTACATGAAAGATTTAGGTGAAGCTTAAAATTAAATCCAGCCTTGAGTTAATTAACTATTTAAAGAAAAGGGACAATTCTGCTCTGACAGCCTTAGCCTGGGAAGGGTTGACACTTCACTGCTGGCAGGAAAGGCTAATTGCTGTGGGGAGGTCATGCATACTCACGACAAAGGACCTCATCACACTTTCATCTGGGCCCCAGGCAAAGACAATGGCAGGCATGAACACTTAACCCTCCAGGGGAGGGGCATGATGCTCCACTCTGCAGAAGGAGGCTTCTCATTGAACTTGAAAGGACTTGCCATTTGCTCACACTGGCTAAAAAAAAAAAACTGACATGTGATTTGTTTGATTTCAAATGCTTACTTTGCCACACAACTTCATGACATTTAACTTGACAGCAGGAATAAGTATATGAAAAGTACATACATATAAATCTGAACTTATGCTAAACATTTGAAGACTTGGAAGGATTTCTTACAGCGTAAGGAACAAAAGTTATGCAAAAGGACTAATTACGCAGAAACTATTAAAGCTACACATTTAATATTGTGTACCCATGTTCTAGGGGTGATTGCACAGATGTGCACCGAATTAGGAAATGTTAGGCCAAACCTTTATGAGTGAAATTGTATAGCAAGACAACACTACGTCCCACTGACTGGGGAGGTGGATGTAAATGTGACCCATGAAATATATAATTTATTTATCCAATTTTCTTAGAGGGCATAAGTATATAAATATATATTTGTGGGAAAGTTAGATTTTAGTCCAGATAACTATGGGAGGTTTCCAGCCAGATCATAAAACATGACAACCCTTTCTGTCATCCAACCAGCAAAAAGCAAGGTGGGAACTGTGCCTTTGGCCAATTATCGCCTTGTGGGTGTGGGTTGTAAGTCTGCCCCTACCATAAACTGAGTGATGTCATTGGGCAAGATAAATAAGGGAACCTCACAACACAGAGATGCACTATTTCTGACTCCATCCTGATTTCCACGTGGTGCCCTGTTCCAGAATTCTTCATCTTTGTTCCTGAATTCTTGATCTTGTTCCTGATTCCAGATTTCTTTAAAAAGCCAAGGCCACGGCATCCAAAAACAGTGTATTTGACCCGTTTTTCTTAAAAACCGCATAGTGAATTTTAGGTGGGAATTCGCATTTCTGCAAAAGTTTTACACGTGTGATGTCCAATTCCAGGTAATTCCAAACTTCCATTCTGATTCAAAAGGTGTACTGTTGCTCATATTATAGCTTATGTTTGTTAGCATCTTTGCAGTGTTGCTCCCATAGAGATTTATATCAAATTAAGGATTTTTGCACATGTTCCATTGTTTTGCCCAGCCATTTTCAAATGTCATTTTAAAAGTGTGAAATTTCCACAATGTTTTTCTCTCTCGTTTGGGGTGGGAAGATTGTATTCAAACCCTGTATACTGTTCTATATTCCTGAATACCTGCTGCTTACTTACATCTGTGTAGAATTGTTTTGCTGTGAGTTGGGAAATTTGCAGCCGGAAATCTTAACTTAAATGGCATCTTTTCACACCAGCGAAAAGTATTCTCTTCTCTGTGTTTTATATTCTGTGTTGCTACAAAGTGAATTCAACTGCCTTACCTGCTTTGTGATTTGTATTGTCACCACGTTGGTGAATGCTGCCCCATATATATATATATATATATATATATATATATATATGTTCAAAATGCTGCCATTCTCATGCCAGAAAGTTTGAGCTGCACTCTCCACAGTGTTGGTAAGGCACCAATCAAATCCAAATTGGAAAAAATGTTTACGTCCAAGTCCACACTTCGTTTTCCAAAATAACCTTCCTTTATTTTTTAACAGGGAAAATTGTAATCTTCACCAAACACATGGTAATCCTTTAAAATTCAAACGACCAAAATACATGGGTCCTCCCAAGTGCAACAAATAATTTGCTGAGGCGTTCACGCGTTCCGCGGCCAACTCGCCGCTTGTTCACAACTGTTTGCCTCATTGTCAGCCAAACATTTAAAAGAGGAAACATGAAAGAGAGACTACCCACACAGTTTGGATATAAACACAAAAAAGGGACTTATTGCTAAAGTTAATTCGAACACACAGTTTATATGTCGGCCATATTGGCCCTGTGTTTTTCCCGAATACCCAGCGATTGCCACCTTTTGCATATGCCATTTCGTGATCTATGTGGTACAAAATTTCAATCCATTTTTAAATCCACATGGCATATTGTAGATAAACGTGGGTACCTTCGAGTTTTATTTGTCTTTTGCAATATTTCGTGGGAGTTGAGGCATAGTTTGTCTATTATGTCTAAAAACAGAGGCTGAACAAATGTCTGTAAGACAGTTTTTCTTATTTACGGGTTGGCTAACTATATCATGCGGAAACAAATAACCAAACCCCCATATATTTGGGCGATTGTTTTTTGCTAAATAAAGTGCTTAGTGCATTAGCAGCAGTATTCTGAAATTATTGGGATGCTTAGTGCTCCTTAACGTCTCTTTATTATCCAGTTAATACCGGGCAACCCTTAAAGAACATAAGGTGTATAGTGCCAACAACCTAAAACCATAGAATTATACCTTCTCTCGGATCAATCCGATTTTTTCTTACAAGTGCATTGTGCTTAAACAGCAAAGGATTGTCTTTAATTCATCATTATGACTCAGTCTCGTTTCTTCCAATGACTGAATGCTTATAAAGTGCATAGTGCGCGACATTATCATCATAGTGCCATCCCTATCTCAGAAGGCCCTCAACGTTATTAAGCTCCCATACTCCCTATCTTCTACTGCATGAAGCCCAATTCATTACATGTTTTATATGGTCCCTTGTTGTGACCCCTCTTTCCGAAACCTATTGTATATTATATGTTAGGCATCAGTGCAAAAATAAGAAACAATCACCTAAAAAGCATTATAAAATTAAAAACTATTAAAACCATAACTCAATTAAAACATTTTTAGAATTAATACTCTTCTAATTACTACATCTACGTTTGCTCTTGCTGACATTTTAGTTCTAATGTTGGGGAGTCAGAAGTTTACTCAGGAGAAAAAAAGGGGGGGGGGGAAAACTCTATAATGCATTAGCTCTAAACATTATACGCCTCTTCACTTGTAGTGTGATGGTAAAACATGGGAGTTTATCAGAAATCTAATTTAGCACCCCAGAAAAGTATACAACTCTTCATCGATGTTGTGTCCGTTAGGTTGTTTACTTTCAAAATCTAGGATGCAACGAGTTTCTTTTTGTCTTAGGAGTTTCTCTTTGTCTCCTCCTCTGGGACCCATTTCTATTTTGTGTATTCCAAAGAAACCCAATTGATCAATGTTGCTTTGATGACAGTCAGAAAAGTGTTTGGCCATGGGGTAATTGGCATCCTTATGCAGGATTGCACGCACATGTTGTTGGATGCGAATTTTCAGCTTACATTTTGTGCTGCCAATATACCATTTCTGGCAAGGGCACGTTAACACATACACCACATGGTCTGATTCGCATGTTATCCATTGTGTGATCCATGTTTTTTGATCTGTTATCGGATGTATGAATGTTTCGCAGTTTGTTGCATACCTACAGATGTTACATCTTGTGCATTTATGAAACCCCTTCTTTTTTACAGTTAGCCAATTAATTTGTCTTTTGGATTCATCTTTGGACATGAAGCTCTGGACCAGAATATCTTTAAAAGATCTGTTTCTCCTGAAACTTATCTGTGGGTGTTTATGAAGACTTTTGGCGAGGTCTGGGTCAGCTAAGAGAATGTTCCAGTATTTTTGCAAGATGTGTCTTATAGATTTGGCTTCGCTGTCAAAAGTGAGGATGATTCTCGTGTTATTCTTCTCTTCTTCTGTTTTTTCTTTTTTGCTATGACTACTTGTTAGTAGAGTTTGTCTTTCTAGTTGTCTAGCTTTCAGAAAAGCCCTTTCTATGACTTGTTTAGGATACATTTGACGTTGAAAACCAGCTGCTGTGATTTTACTCTCTCTGTCATATACTTCTAAGGTGGTATTGTTCCTTCTGAGTCGTACAAATTCCCCATAGGGGACACTCCAGATCAAACTCTTGGGGTGTCCACTTTGTGCGTGTAATGGGGTATTGGAACCCACTTTTTTTCTATGTAGTTCACATGTGATTTTGTTGTTCACTATTCTTACATTCACGTCTAGGAAGGTAATAAATGTCCTGCTGTGGGTTTCGGTGAATCTTAGATTTTTAGAATTTTCATTCAGTCTTTCAACAAAATCCAACCAACCTTTTGCAGTACCTTTCCAGATTATGAACAAGTCGTCAATGTATCTAAGCCATAAGACCACATTCTGAGTAAATTCCTGATTCGTCTCTGCCCAGACCTCTTGTTCCTCCCATGCTCCCATCATCAAATTGGCGTACGAGGGAGCGAAAGTTGTGCCCATTGCGGTTCCTTGCACTTGTCTAAAGAATTCATCATTAAAGAGGAAGACATTGTTCGTCAAACAAAGATTGATCATTTCCATCACCATCTTAGTATGCTCCAGAAAATTTAATGATTTTGAGTTCAAATAGTGTTGACACGCTTTTTTGCCATCCTCATGTCCGATGGATGTGTATAATGAAACCACATCCATCGTCGCTATAAGGTACTCCTTCTCCCAAGGAATGTCTTCAATTTTACAAAGAAAATCTTTGGTGTCTTTGATATATGACGGGAGGGCGGAGACAAATGGAAACAGTACTTCATCTATATACTTGGACACATTTTCCAATGCAGATCCTATAAGACAGACTATAGGTCTTCCTGGGGGTTTCTTCAAATTTTTGTGAATTTTTGGAAGAAAGTATATAGTTGGTGTTATTGCATGCCTGATCCACAGAAATTTTGCTGTGTCTTCGGATATTATGCCTCTTTCTTCCCATTTGTCCAAAAATGTTTTCACCGTCTTTTCCAACTCTGCCATAGGATTGGCCTTTAGTTTAGTGTAGCAGCTTATATCGTTTAATTGCTTATATGCCTCTTTGATGTAATCATCTCTATTCAGTAAGACTATGTTGCGCCCTTTATCCGATGGTTTAATTATACAATTGCTTAGCTCCTGAAGTTCTTGCAGTGCTTGTCTCTCATTCGGAGTTAGATTGTCTTTGAATGTTGACTTTTTTGTTCTTCTGCGTAACTTTTTTAAGTCCTCAATTACTAGACTTTGAAACACATCGATATTGCTGCTAACATTTGATGTTGGATTGAATTTTGATTTCAATTTAAGACTGCTTTTGGCCCTCCAGTCTGTTTGGATACCTGTGTCTGTAAGATCTACCGGCCCTGCCGCTGTTTCCGTATCTGTGCCACTTTCCAGTTCCATAAGATCTGTCAAAATGTCCAATTCTCTGATTTCAATATTAGTTCTTCCTGTTTGAGCCTCTTTTTTACGTGGGTGCCAACTATTTGTTGCAAAAAATTTCTTGAGCCGCACTTTGCGAATGAAATGGTCTAAATCGATTCTTGTTTCTACGTAATCGTTTTTTGCATTTGGACAATAATTAAGACCTAAACTGAGAACCTTGTGTTGGGTATCGGTGAGGGTGTGTTTGGACAGATTGATTATTTTGAACATCCCCTCATTTGATTCGGCATTGCTATTTATTTGCCAGAGCGCAGAGATCTGGCCTGGATATTGTTCGGGGACCCTCCTGCTCCTTTGTCCCCTCCTCTCTTGTTTCGGCCGCCTCTTCCTTTGCCTCGATTTGCATTTCCACCTCTTTTTTGTTTGTTCTTTTTTCCATCTTGGCGCAGTAAGCGCATTTCGTCTAAAAAATTTAGGCGGATTTGTGGTTCCTCTGAATCACTCCCTGTCAAATCTGATTCAGATAATGATGAAATTTCACTAGTGCTGGCTGCGCATTCTTCAATCGCTGGTGGAGACTTTTTTTGCGATGCCTGTCTTAGTTGATCGAACCTTTTTGCAAAGGTATATACCCTGCCAGTTTCATAGTCCCCTTTGTCACGTAGGAACTTTCTTTGTTTTCTTTGTTGAATTTCTTCCTCGAATTCTGTTAAGTTTTTCTCCATAATGCTCTTCAGTTTTCTCCCCTCATCCGTTTCTGTGTGTAGTTTCAATTTACCTTCTACTTCAGTTATTTTTTCCAATAGTGTGGTACGGTCACTTCCTGCATACTTAATTAACAGCAATAAAAAAGTTCTTGAACAGCCGTTGGTGGCATCCCTCCATTCTTCAAGCATGAGTGGATTTTGTTCTTCAAATGATGGGATGGTGAGGATTCTCAACCCTCGGGGTATTCTACCCACCTCTATATAGTTCTTTAATGAATGTTCCTCCCACCACTTGCTCACTTCTTTTCGTTGCAGTTGTTCCAGTTCCTTAAGTAGGCCGATCTCGCTATCATTTTTCGGCACTGTAGCAGTAGATGTGTCTTTTTTAGTTAATTTTAATTTTTCATTAAAAAGTGTAAGGGCTTGTGCCCGCCGTGTTGCTTCTTTGTGCACTTGGGAGTTAGCCATGTGTATTCCGTGTTATCCCAAAGGAGGGTGGTCATGAAATGGGAATATTGGCTCGTATATATCTGTAATATGTCCGTCAATTGACAGACACAAATTGCCTTGCTGTGGAACTTAATTTCAAAATCTTTATAATTTTGCAAAGTCGTGTACTGTTTCGAGGAAAATAGGATTGCAAGCGATATTTACTTAATCATACACTATCCCGTTTCCCAGTGCAGCCTCCGTCTTCCCCCAGCTTCACTTGGCCACCTGTTCTTCAACGTGTGGATTCGTTTTGCTATTAGGGGTGTCTGGTTGCTGCCCTGTACTCACGTTCGTCGTCGTGTCTTTATTCTGCAATCCGAGCAGCTGCGGGACATCAAAGTCAGCGTTATCCGTGTACTCCGCGTGCTCCTCCTCCAACGTTGACACTGGTGCTTAGCTCCGCGCCGACACGTTCCGGCGAGTCAAAATGTTCAAAATGCTGCCATTCTCATGCCAGAAAGTTTGAGCTGCACTCTCCACAGTGTTGGTAAGGCACCAATCAAATCCAAATTGGAAAAAATGTTTACGTCCAAGTCCACACTTCGTTTTCCAAAATAACCTTCCTTTATTTTTTAACAGGGAAAATTGTAATCTTCACCAAACACATGGTAATCCTTTAAAATTCAAACGACCAAAATACATGGGTCCTCCCAAGTGCAACAAATAATTTGCTGAGGCGTTCACGCGTTCCGCGGCCAACTCGCCGCTTGTATATATATATATATTAAAACATATGTTTGATTTGAATTTTATATAAATAAATAAGTAAATATCACCTTTACCAACCAGCCTGATTCCTGGTCCAGTGTGACCTGGGGGGTATTTTGAGAAGGGTGTGATATGAGTGGTATATCACTCAGAATATTGAACCTATAGACAATAAAATAAGTACTTCATTTGTGCATTGCATGCTAGGCTGAGACCAAGGTGTATTGCCTGATTGAAATCCTTAACACTGGCAAGACGTTATACCAGGCAAAGCCAAGTGAAATCAAGTGTGTGGAATAAACTGCAAAAGAGGGCCCCATGGAAGATTCATGCCGTAACGATTTTGAGTTGCATTGAAGGTGAAAGAGAACCTGGCAGGAGAGTATACCAGGTAATCTCTGAGTCTGAGATGCCCACCCAAATTGTGGTATCTTGCAAAGAGAATCGCAAGGAAGATTTATGCCCTTAGGCATTGTGGGTTGCATTGAAGGTGAAAGAGGACCTGACAGGAGAGTATAGTATGTATTCTGTGAGTCCGAGACCTGCACCCAAATTGTGGTATCTTGAAAAGAGAATGCCAAGGGTATGCCTTAGGATTTTGAGTGGCATTGAAAGTGGAAAAGAGAATCTCAAGGAAGACTCATGCCATTAGGATTTTGAATTTCATTAAATGTGGAAAAGACCTTGGTAAGGGAGTCATTTGCCCACGGGCAGACTGCTAAACCAAGAGGAGGGAGTTATGCTCTTGGATTATAAAGGTCTTGGTTATTCTTTTGAACTTTTATTTTGGTGAACATGAACTAGGGGAAGGGAGTCATTGCCTGGAACTGTGAACATTATCCTGTTAGAACCTTTGTTGGAGTTATAACTTCCTGTTGAACTTGAACATTTGTGCACTTTCAGAGCCAAAGACAATACTTATTGCACCCCGATGTTACTTTTAGAATGACAGGGCTAGGATAGGATTTCGAAAACAGGAAATGTTCTGCTTTGGACACCTTGACACAGGACAGACTCTTAGTTTTGGTTGAGGTAGGGAAATAGTGGAGGCCTTAGTAATGCAAGAATTGACGTGGCTAAACACCTTAGAGGGACACTACTGGCGCAGTGTCTTTGGCCTGGGACCTTCTTGTTCAGTTCAATATCTAAGATTGGAACTGGGCCTAATTTGCCTGAGAGGGATGGCACTGCGGGCACGAGGTTACTTCTATTTGAAAGCCTTAGCAAATCCACAATGTAAATTGCTCAGGCTGGCAGGACAAAGCTATGATCTAGAAAAACACCCCAGGGGTAGGTCATATAAAGAATTGAACGAATCATTGTTTGTGGAGATTGACTGGCCACATGAAAAGCTAAAACACTTACCATTTATTTATCAGAAAAGAGCATTCCAAGATAAGCTAAATATGTGGGATTGGTGTATGAACTCAGAGCACTTAACTACACTCAAAGGATATGAGGCAGTGTCTCACGTCACCCACGGATATTTAAGACCCCAGGTGTACCTATTGTTATCCCCGGCGCCTGAAGTTAGACGCTTTATGCTGCAATTAAGAACAAACCAGCTACCAGTGCTTACTATAATTGGGCCACGGTTAAACATTTCCCGAGAGTCCAGGATCAGTAGAATCTGTCAGGCGACAGGAGCACTTGAATCTGTTCGGCACGTTCTAACACTTTGCCCAAAACTTGGCCCGACATATATTAACGCATATGAAAAATGGTTCCACAATTATGAGGCGATAAAAGATGAAGCTTTCTGGTATGGATGTTTGAATCCAGTTTCCTTAAGTCTACAGCTAGCTCTCTTTAGGGTTTGGAACCAAATAAAGCCCTTACTCCAGTGATAAAAACCCCCTCACTTTAGTCACTTTAGTAATAAAGTGATATCTATTGGTCTTTCGATATACTGCTATATTGGGATTGTGAAGCCCATGGTCGAACGAAAGACTGGAACGATAATAATAATATTGCTTGTTTTTACTTTTTATATGGTGCATACAATGGCAGTGTAATTTACCTATGCTGTTATTACGTTTTTATATGTTGTATTTAATTGAGTTGATATATATGATTTGTTTTGAGATGTATATATATATATATGAGTTGTGTAAAATCTAATATCTGGATTGTATCACAATAAAGTATTTATTATTATGACCAGAAAAGAAGCCAGGCTCAAGAAAGCGATGGAGACAGTAAAGCAATCTTCTTGCCTGGTGTCGCGACCACAGGGTAGGCATGGTGGGCCTGGGGTCTGTTAACTAACACTGAGACCAGACTGCAATGGAGCGACAGGATCTCTAAGTTCTGCACGAGAAGTGCATTAGCTGCCGAGCCGGGCAGTGGAAGAGAAGGAAACACTGTTGAGAGGGGTGAACAGTAATAGTGGAGGCTGGGAAAGCCACAAGCATTACGGGAGCCTGATAAACATGACCGGGCAGATGCCTTATTGGAACCGAACTTAAGCAAGCCTATCAAAAGGTCTTTGCAGAGCCCTGAGAAATCAAGAAACTTCAACATTTGAGGATGGGAAAGCCACAAGGCTTACGGGAGCCCAGAAAACCCAAACAAGCAGACGCCCCACTGAGGCCCCACTGAAGCAAGCCTGTCTGAGGGCAGAGGACTTTGGGTAGCCCGTGAAACATAATCCAGATTTGAGAGAGAGAGAGAAAGTGGAGGGTTCTGATCTTTAAGCGCAAAACCCAAGCATTGTCAAGCACCAAGTCAGAAATGGAGGAATTGTATTAAGAAAATATTTTCTTCCTGGAAAGGGGGAACATTATGGAATAAAGATTTGGTAAACAGAACCTGCAGAGAGGTTGAGGACTATATTGCGAGAAACTGATAAAATGTTAAAACCTCTTGAAAAGCAATTCAAGTGATTTGGCGAGGCAGAAGTCAAGGACGGAGGATATTGCTCCGGCCTCCTTTTTTAAAAATCTTTTCTCAAGTGGTAGGACCAGTTAGCGACTGGGATTTGGACTAAGGAATATTCATTTTGGACTTTGATGAGCACTCTTATGTTTAGTTTGTTAGGCAGTGAAGTTCATTCATAGAGGTAGGGCTAGATAGGCATTTTCATTATTATTTAAATAAATCACTCTGAACATGCCACAACTTAGTCCATCTCCTTCTTCTGGTTCACCACATATGGTTTTAGAAGTTGGATGTAGGCCAGCTGATATAAGCTGGGGACCCCTGCTATTTACGAAGTTGACAGAGAAGGCCAAAGCCCCTACATGGCAACTCCCCAATCCATTGGATTTGATGTTTATAGTATAGAGAAAGGAGCTTAATACCAAAAGGTCTAAGCCTTTCCCCTCCACCGGGAACCTACATCAGACTAACGACTATGTCTCAACTTGCCTGGTGACGTGGATTAGTGGTTGCAACTTGCATGATAGACCCTGACAATATAGGGGAGGTAAAGGTGATCCCACGTAACCACCGGACTGCCACCTATTCTTGAAAAAGGCCTCATCACAGTACTCCAAGACCTAGACACCTTAACCGATACAGAAAGATGTTCACTGGCATTTGGAGAAGCTAACCTTGTTAGAGAGGAAACCAATATAGGGGAGACTGAGGGCATCAACCCGTTACCCGATTTTGCCTTTGCCCTATGGAACTATCCAGCCCTAAAGGAGGTCTTTTGGAGGTTAACCTCAGAGGAAGAAGAGGGTAGTCAAGCTGGTCCCTTCTTCTTTATCAAAAAGTTTTTTTTCTATCGAGGGGATGCTGGGAAAGATGGCCTTAACCGAACACAAATGGCAATACACCACAGTGATCAGAGTAGATTCAGTAGAGGAGACTACTGTAACCATGGCCAACCTCCTTACAACCAAGACCTAGAACACCAGTTGGTCCCTAACCATCTACCACTCACCCCACAAGATGATCTTCATGATCTATTAAACCAATTCCTAGGGGTCCTCTCTGAACAACCAGGAATTAGACGTTCTGTATAGATTTCAGGAAACTGTACTCTACTTCTGTGTTTGAAAATTATCCCCAAGCCACAAATCGTTCGATAATTATCCCCATGCCACAAATCGATGAGCTCAATGAGAAGTTAGGGTCATGTAAATATATTTCCACTCTGGATTTAACTGAAGGATACTTGCAGGTAACCCTAAACCCCACTGTTCGGGAAACAACTGCTTTCGGCTCATTCAATTTAAAGTACTCCCCTTTGGTTTATACAGGGCTCCTGCCACATTCTAGAGGTTAATGGATACAATGTTAAGACTGTACTCTAGCTTTTATGAAGCCTACTCGGACAACATTATCATACATAGTTTTACCTGACCCGAACACATGCACCATCTCTATTTGATCGCAAGAGAGCCTGTTTAATGGTGAACCCGAAGAAATGCCATCTGTCCCAGGCATCTGTAAAGTATTTTAGCTACTTCATGGGTAATTGACTAATTAAACTTCAGATTGAAAAATACAAGGCGGCAATACAAACACTTGTACCTAAAACCAAGGGAGGCCTTCAAGCTTTTCTAGGACAGACAGGCTATTACTGGTGTTTTATACTGTATTATTGCACCTTGGGGCACCAATCTTACAGACAAGGTAAAGAATTCTCACCCACAAAAGCGTGTCTAGGGAAACGAAGATCAACAAAGCTTTGTAGGTCTACAACAAACATTATGCCAAGAACCTGTTTTGAAAATGCCTTATTTCAATCGGGAATTCATCCTTCAAGCTGATGCCTCTAAGGCTGGGCCGGGAGCCATATTGTCACAAGAGCATGGTGGCATGGAACACCCCGTCTTGTATACAAGTAGAGATTGCAATGAAAGTAGATGATGGAAGAGATGATGCTTGAAAACCACTCTATCCCTGTTTAGTTGTAGACAAAGGTTTCCATCCCAGTGCAACTCAAATCATGGATAAATATTGTCTTGCTAGTTTCAAATAAGACTGTAGGTCTTGAAGATGTCTTTTAAATATCATGGAAGTGCCTGTGATTCCTTCAGTGTTGCGTACCTAGAGGTAAGCACGGAATACAATGATACGTTGATTTTCTGAAGTGCAGACCGACCAGTCTTTCTACCTAGCCTGCAGCAGCGAGTGGCTCCGTTCTATGCACCTCCCATTTGGCACATGCTCCACTCTCTTCTCCCCTTTTTTTATTTTGACTTTTGATTTGAATGGGTCACACGTACCTCGCGCATGAGAAGACAATCCCGAGAGTCATACACTATGCGAGAGCCCCGAGCCCCGAGCGGTTTCTAACTGTGCTGACTACTCAATACTTTCCGGAATAGCCTTCCTCTTATATTCATCCATAGTGGGTCACTGAGAGCTGCCACCTGCAGTACCCCTGCATCCTAAGAGGAACATCTTTTTCCTTTCTTTTTTGTTATGGGCCCCTCCCCCCCATTTGTTTGATGTGGTCTATCAGGTCGAACCTTCTCTAATTAGTTAGCTAGCTTTTAATTATTTTTAAAGTGTTGTCACATGCCAGAGGGCATGTGTTTTCATTCCCGTTATGTTCTCTACAGTAATTATAGACATCATGCTTTCTCTGTTGGTTCCGGAGGAATGCACGCAACTGTACACAACATGAAATAACAGCCTACAATAACCGTGCGTGTCAATTTAAGGACCATACTTCATTGGAGTATCCACCTCTTAATGGGTAAGACTTAGAACCAATTATGGTTTTCCATTTGTGAACGGACCATATGTACATAACTCTAACGGAAGCTTGCTTTTGTCTTCACACCATTACCCCATGTCCCGCTCTCTCACCATAGAGGGTGGCTTCCTATTAACAAAAACAGATTAATCTCTATCAATAGAAGCAATCAGACCACACAGTAATCGGTGTTGGTCGTCCCTAGCCCTGAAGAAAGTGGTTCTACTAAATTGTTTACCACTGAAACCGGTCAGCTGTTTGTGTGCCCTGACTGTGCAAATACGAATTCACGAGATTCATGAGCCAGGCCACAATTTGATCCCATTCCTACCAAATATCAGGAAGGATCGTGTACTAAATACAAGGAACGGAGCCTACAATAAGATACAGATCTCCGAACCCTAAGGAAAAGGAGTGGTCTTTGATCAGCATTGGTCCAATACTCCGAAGCTCTGTTCTTAAACGTTCCGTGAAAAGTACATGTGAACTTGCAATCTTGTTTCTCGACTTATATATTTTTCCCAGCTGAGAAACATTTGATTACCATCTTTCTTTTAAACAGTTGCATTCCAAGAAACCAAAATAAAATGTAATGTTTACCTGGAAAACAACGAGTAAAAATCAACAATGAGTAGAATCTTGAAGGTAAAGGAAAACGGGAATAACAAATGATGGATACATTCGAAACAGAAGCAATATCTAAATAGAAGTTACTCGAATCAAATTGTGTTACAATGATTATGAAGGGAAAATTTGAGCACTAGAGCCCTTAACCTGGTTCCATTTCTGTGGATACCCACAATTAGTATGACATGATTGCTGAAGTCTATTACTGCCCTGGACAAATTGTCAGAAGGGATGCCTCATAATACAAACATACTCAAACCTAATCTGATTAACACCTAGTATCCAAGTAGAACCAGTGTGTTGGAGGACCTTTGCATGCATGAAGTAGCAGATCACAACTCATACCACAATGTCAAGTGTGATTGGAGTCTGGACATCTTAATTGTTTGTTCTGGTTGCCTGATGAGGTATGAAAAGAAATATCACATCAATCACATGAAACTGTCTTGCCAAACTGCTGTGAAAAAGAATGGTCTTACATTTTCCTTTTGCAGTCTTTCTTAAATTAGCTTAATGAGGAAGAGCTGCATGGAAGTTCTGACAACAGGGCCTTTGAGCAAAACAAATTCCAAAATGTGTACTCAATGTTTTAACAATATTTAGTAATGTTAGAAGAAGAATATCCATCAAGAACTAATGCTGGCAGTTGAAATATAAAAAGATGCTCCAGAGGGGAGTCCAGAGTGTTTGCAAGGTAGTTGGAATACTCTTGGTATTCCGCCTGTACAGGCTGATGTGTAACTTGCCATGGGGAAAGAGGAACATGCTATGAGGTGAGTTACGGAATTGGATATTGATTTAGGTAGATTGTTCTCTAATATCACCACAGAGCAAATTAAAATATATAATAACATTAGAGAAAGATTCCTGCATGGTTTGAAGCATGGGGACAGTGATTGTCCTTGTGTGCAATATCATCCTTTGTTGCTGCATACTAGTGGACAGGCTGGAACAGGAAAACCTTTCCCATTTGTGCTTTGAGATCTTTAGTTCAGCAATAAACTGACTATTCCACCCCATGTAGTGTGACCACCACCAAAAAGTATCCAGGACTTAACTTAGGTGGTGTTACTCTGCCCTCGTGTTGGCCCTACCATGGGAGAGTGATAACAAGTTGGAATTTAGGAAACTTTCTGCCAAAGAAGCACAAGAAGGTGGATATATGCTCCGTTAAGTGAAAGTTCTGATTATGGACGAATTTAGCATGATGTCTAATCTTATGCTTTAAATTAATCCAATTGATAATGTAAGAAGTGCTGAATACTGATTATGAGATACTGTTTGGAAGAAAATATACACTTGATTTTAGCGATCTCCCACTGTTAACTCCTGTGAAAGGACGACTAGTCTTAAAGACATTTCAAAATGCTGCATAGAGCTGGATCATAATATATTTTGAGACTCTGTCCAGGTGTGGAGTTATGTTAACATGTAATTTGAATGTGCAGATTGACCAGGTGAATGGATCAATGGGAATTGTCCATGCTTTTGTCATCTTTCTACATAGTACTTCCATTGAGTGCTTTCTTGTGAAAGTTGACCAAAGAACTGCGTAGTACTGTGCCACATCGTGTAGGTAGAACGTCTGTTCATTTTATGATTTTTAAAGACATGTTTGTAAAAAGAGCACCATTTTTTTGTGATTTGCCTACCTCCTGGATTGACATTTCAGATTCTGTACTGGTTCATATCAAGCACACAGTCGTCAGAAAAGGCATCCCATATGTGGCAATGTCTAGTGTTAAAAAAATAACACAACTATATTTACTGCCTTTTGATGAATCTAACGTGACAGCAGGCTTTGCATGACCGCAAGAGTACAATTTGCACACCTGCTACCAAACCAGTGGTTCTTGCTGAAGAAAAACTGTTCAATTTGCTCATAAAGATCGTACCTTTGATTTCATGCTTTCCTTATTAAAACAGGGGTTAAATGCTACTCAAACATGATTTCTTGTTGTTTCAAATAACAAGTCAGGTGCAATCTTACAACAGGGAATGACCACTCCTACAAAGTTGATTGATTCAAAAACCAAGGAAAATACATAGTGCATCCAGAAGCCATAATTTGGTAGCTGCAGAATCTCAAAACACGTATTTTGTGAAATACTCAACAGGATTTAAATACATTCCTTCTCACCTTCCAGGGTGTCACAGAAAAAAGAACATCTACCTGTGAATTATTGGACAGTATTGTCTTATGGGTGGGTTCTTGTTTACTCAGTTTGTCGCCATCCAATTATTTTTAGAGAGCCTTTTGGACGGTATATTTACCTTTCATACTAGATCACGAAACTGTGCAGTTATCAAATCTGGTGTCAAGTGCTCACCATGACATGATCAGTAACGATTGTGGTTCTTCTGTTCAAGCTTCTATGAGAAATGTGGAATGTTTTGAATATTGGATGTTCATGTTGAAAACATACTGGGCTGATAGCACACAGATTAATACTGTTGGATCTTTGTTAAATGGCTGGTATCTATTTTCCTCAAACACATTTAAAACATTGGAATGATATATCCCATGAAAATGTTTCAAGTGATAGTGGGTACTAAACAACTTGCCTGAAAGGAGAATTATACTGGCTTTTGTTTACTGATTCTGTTGTCAAGATTGCCTAGGAATTTAAAGAATGCTTATGAATTACTATTTGAACCAAAGTTTGAATTTTGGTTTACTGAAGATCTTATAAAAATTGAAGTAGGTATAGGAAATATATTAAATACATGTAAACTACATTGTAGTTTTTAAAGCAACTACCTACAATTATTATGCACTATTTTATAAAGTGTACTGTTCTTTAAAGGATATTACAGCAATGATATATGTATGCAGTTCTGCATCATCTTGCTGTGCCAAAAGGATGTTTTTATTACTATGTATGGGGCCTTGTTGAGGACGCACACTATCTTATTTTTCAGAAAACCTCCACATCTGAAAAAGTACTCATCTTTAAACTTTAGTCCTCTAGTTAATAGAAATGAAATTGTTAACAATACACATAAAGAAGCTAATCTAATTTTTTACTCTCACAATTACTGCATTCTGCAATCTTCTATTTCTCTTTTTGAGCGTGAAACATTAGGGTCATACTAATAATGTAACCATGTTGCCTATTAATGTTTGGGTTATGTTTGTAGGTTCAATGTGCATTATTTCTGGCTATAGGAAGTAGTTTTCACAGGTAATTTGTTGTCATGAAAGAAAAAACAAATAAGCACATTACAATACTAAAAAAGGTAATTTATATTTAATCTTAATTCGTTTTTTATAACATACATGAGTTAGGTTTCTAAGCGCAGATCTGGGATTCAAACCTCTGTTGCTCTGCGTGGTATTGCTTCCAAGACTAGCAGGTTGCCCCTGTGCTATCCTCCATTCAAACTATAAACTAAAACATTTGTTAAATTGGGATCTTTTTACATTGAAATTATTACTTTTCCCAATTTGCAAATGTGTATATGTTCTTATACAGAAATTACAAATGGAACAATATGTTAACGTGTGGGTGGCCAAATTGAGGGCTGACACTAATTTGAAAAGAACAACTTTCAAGAATAATTGTTATAGATAAGAATTGTTATCTTCTACCTTTGCAAATTGTGAGGTTTTAAGGCTATATACATACATTTATTTTGGGAGTATCCCTTACCATTTAGCTTTCAACATTAAGAAGACATGTATCAATACATTATTGTAATGTTTTCATGTGATATTTTATCCATATTGTTTTTGCGCTTTGAAAATGTTTGAATAAAGGATACATTAATATAACAAAGAAATGTATCATTATACTTAGTGTTAACTGTAAAATGTAAATGTGTATGTTTGTATACACAATTTACACTATGCTTTTCCACACAATTGTATTATGTACTGGTATGAATATGTACACACAAAAATGACAGAAACATATGTAATATGAGTGTCAGTGTTTTCCTGTAAAGGATTATGTGATCATTATATTTTCTAATTAACACATTTCTTGCAGCTAATAAAATCAATGTTTTACGTATATAAATCAAAACGTATTTGCTTGACATTTTTCAGAGTATAATTATTTGTATGTGTATATTTAATATAATTGCTATAAAAATAGAATTACAATTACATTCTTTGTTAAAATACTTTTTTGTTTAAAATGTATATTATAATATTTAAAATGTCAATACATAATGATTAACCAATGCCAAAATACAAATGATAAAACAAGTTTTAAATAAGAAATGCATGAGTTAAACTCATTATTGTTATTGCTCTGTATTTGTATTCTATACAACACTATCTCTTTGTTATGCATGCTGTGTTTAAAAGAGGTGAAGTAGGAACTATTTTGGAATGACTTTATATAATATAATTTATAGGACAAAACCATTGGAGATATATTTGTAAACTTTGTTTAGGTATTACATATTTAAAAAGTAGAGGCTTTTCTCTCTGCAAATAGTATGTTGTTTTCCCTCTATTGACATCTGATTATATTCACCAACCTAAGGAATAAGTATATTATCCTTAAAGCACTGCAATGATAGGCCAAAACGATTTAACCACTCAGATATGCTGATGTGATGCCAACCCTTTTCCTCCTCTAAATAGCATTTTGAGAACTTTTCAATTTTCGACTTCCCTTGGTATTACCAGGGGAATTGCTCTACTTTGTCAAACAAAGGGTGGTTTTTCATACTGGATAGTCTCTCAACCTCTCTGCTGCAAAGCAAAATGGGAAATATTAAAAGGATTTTTGGGAGCAAGGGAAAACCCAAACCAGCGAAAAAGCACATCTATGGTGCTTTTCAGCTCCAAATTGTTCCTTAATTGGTTTAAATCTGTAAAGCGGCTTTCATGCTAAAGGTGTTCAATCAATGCACTTTTTATCTACGGGGAAACTATTGGGAGTAGGCCAATAACAGCTTCCTGAAATGAAAAGCATAGTTAAAGAATAAACAATATGTGAAGAAGATACATTTAATCCAATACAAGTGTGTTTTTTACACTTTTCACTGCCTCCGGGACTACTGCACACTTAGCTGCTGTAACTGTTACCCACAGTCCAATGCCTTCTTGCACTTACCCAGAGCTGTGCTGCCTTGGCTGCACTTACTCAGAGCAATGCAGCCCTGATCGCACTCCCACCTTCACTCTCCCAGGCACTCCACCTCCTCTCTTCACCCAGCATTTTATGTCGTTGCATTTGCACGATTTGAATGACACAAGGCCTAGTAAGATCATTTGTCTTGTCACGCCTAGAAACACTTGTGTAGAGGCGCGTTATAAATGACATATCATATCATATTAAAAGAACAATAAGAGACTACCGTTTTAGATCTATTTTTGCAATTTGCAATGCAAAAAAAAAACTTACATTTCAATATGGATACATTTCTATTTCCATTTGAAAGAAGGCAAACTTTATATTAAAAACAATACGAGGCAAATGCAAACATTCAATTAAAACTGCATGTATATCATGTTTTCAGTTAAAACAAATGTACCATACTCTGCTAACTATAATTGTAATAATTATAATATCCATCAATTGTTTTTAACTCGGAATAGAAAGATAACATATTTCAATCGTGGTTTAAAAGTTGAATGAATCGTGATAAACGAATAAAGTCACAGTTTTTCATTTCACGCTTCCAACTTGAGGTCATTCAGTAAAGATCATGCACAAGTATAAACACTGTCTAAGACATCTTCTAAAATAATGTAGACATTACTCACCAAATCCAGTGAACTGATGATGCAATAAGGGATGTCCTCCGTGATGTCATAGATCATGTGATAAGTGATATCATTAGAGTTGTCAAAAGTGATGTAAGTAATGTAACATGTGATGTAATCATTGATGTCATCTGTACCGATGCTATTGTGTTAACGGGCTGCGTAACAGAGGACACTAAGTTAATGTGACATTGCTTCCAACACCTGTCACATTTTTAAGTTTCTGTTGCTTTAAACAGTCACCTTAGGTTTTTAAATATGCACACACATTCGGACAGCTATACGATACTCTCCATTGGAGTCTAAGGGCAGTCCTGCTTTTCATTTCTAGCGATACTATTCCTTTCCTCATATACATTTTAGAAGAGGCGAGACTGGTCCTCAGGGTAAGGATGTCTGTGAGATTGCCCATCTGTCATTAGAGAATGACACAGAAGGACTTGTGTAGGTCTGATTAAGAGTTATTTGCTCTTAAGTGAATCTATGTAGTGGTCGCTACCTCAGCAGCTGCAGAGTGTAACAGCATTCCCAAGCATACCTGCAGCCCTTAAAAGTGTTTTAGTTAATAACTAGCTGTAACCCTCTGAATACAGACAGGGTCTAGAGAAGTAGATTAAGAATGTATGAAAATTGAGTCACAGTGGGGAAAAGTTGTCTACCCACAGAATACCAATGAAAGAGAAAGAAACACTTAAATATGTGTTCCGTTATTTCCCAGAATATTCACACAGTTGAATGATTAACCATGTACCAAATATGATATAATCATAACTTGTATGTATGGCACTGTGAGAAATGGACGAGTCCTTTGTAGGGGAGTTCTTTGATCTGAAGCTCGCCTGTGGCATTATTGCTAATTGAACACTGCCTCAGACCAGATAACAGAGGGAGTATATGTAAATGCTTGGAGGGAGCACCCTTATAAGGAACAGATTCGATTTGTCAGGAAAGTCCTCCATGCTGCCAGGCTCAGTTGCAAGACCCACACGTGGCCACCCAGACAATTCAGCTTTGCGGCCAAGCTCCAAAGTGGCATGCTTGAATTTGCAATACAAGTTCATCTGAGCATTGCACCACAATTATACTTCTGCAGAGAGCCAAACCATTAGATTGGTACATCTGACATCTTAGGGGGTTGGAGTAAACCCACCTCTGACCTTGCAGCCTGTGCTCTTCACTAGGGCCACCGCCATGCAGCTGAGAAGGTGAGCTTGTTTTCTTGGGACATCCAAAGCATCAGCAGCATGCTGGCTCTATGAAGCATGAGGTAACACATCTGCTTTTAGCTCACAACTCTTGTGGTACCAAACCACATTCGAAGAATGAGCGAAGGAGAGAGAAAAAAACACAAAAAAACACAGCTCGACCCTTAGCTACCAGCCGCACTGAAGACCAGGCCGAACAAAGGGTACAACGTCCATTCATCGCCCGTTTTCTTTTGCAGGAATGTTTGCTATGCATTTTTGGCTGAAAAAAAACATCTAAAAATGTGGGGGGGCATATAAGGGGTAAGGTGGGGTGGTGTATACGGAATAAATAATACAGGAGAGAGGTTTGGTTTGTTCAGCAAAATATTTTCGGGAAAAAAGCCTCTAAAAAAACCTGGGGATGAATGAATATAGAACCAAATAATGAACATGGAACCAAACAAACAATTACTTCCTTTCCTGAAGCAAGAAAATCCAAGAAGATGCTACTTTCCTGGTGCCCACCGCGTGGGCCAAAAAATTCAGCAGACATAGGGCCTCATTACGAGTGTGAATGGGAATGGGGAATGGTTTTCAGAATGGGGACTTACCGGGTTCTCCAAGGTTGGAATGACCCGGTAAGTACCCATTCCGAGAACCTGGGCACGACGTTGGAGGCAGACATGGTGCTAGTAGCACCATGGCTGCCTCCAATGTCGTAATGAGGCCCATAGTCACATGGGTGTAGAGAAGGCCACTCAGCATTTGTAGTGTGAGCAACGCTTTATAATCTGTAAACCGAACAATGGGTTGTGTGTGCACAACGAATTTTTCAGGCCCGAGCACTGTCTGCAGTTACTGGTCCCTAAAATGATAATCAATATGTTCCTGCCATGTTTTTCCATTTAACTGCACAATCAAACGTCCCACCCCATCCAGCTCCCCTTTGAAGGAGTTGAGTGTCTGGGATTGGGTATGTCATGTGTATGTCTTATGGTTATGAATAGATGATACTCTCCATTTGCTTTACTGAAAACCATGTTCAGTTTTCTGAAAGCTGGTTGAACTTTCACTTGTGTAGAGTGTCATTATCATTATTAATGTTGGCCTAGGTTTGCTCATATTTAAGGGTATTCTGAAGTATGCCGATTAACTCCAGGCAGAGTCAATATTGTTATTATATAAAGTAGCTAGATACACAGGCAGTATAAATCTTAGGGGATCCAACATGCCCATCTCCAGCACTTCTGGAGGTCTACAGCAGGTCAGCTTCTTATATCCACTTTTCTCATTTACCGTTGCCCAGGGGTGGACTTGTCTATAGGGAACTCTGGAGACTTCCCCTTGGGCATCTGCACCCTGTACCTCTTTTGTGTGGCATTTACACATTTGTATCATAGGAAAAGGGGTGGGCTTGTTGAAATGTTAATTTGGCACCACTTTGAACATTATTTTCAGGGCCTCTTTTGTTCCCAGTCCACTGATGCTGTTGCCCAAAGAAATGGGCTTCATATGTATCGACAGAGACCTAGGGCCTCAATGGTGAGCTTACCGGCACCCTTGTTTTCGGACTGGCACACTAGGAGTCTGCCTGCCGAAGTTGCTGTGCCCGACAGGTCTGACCCTGCTGGGCACAGCGGCCACAGTACGCAGACCGGTCACGGAGGCGCTGGCACCATTAACAACGGTGCCGATCAGAGGCATTGCTAGGGGGGGTGCTAGAGGGGCTATAGCCCCTAGTCTTTTGGTTGTAGACCCGGATAGACTCTCAGGAGCTACAACCAAAAGGCTAGCTAGCCCCCCGTCCCGACAATTCCGACATCAGCGTAGCCCTGGGTCTTCTCCAGAGCTAGCAACACCCCTGGTGCCGATGCTTTCGTGTCCACACTGCCATAGAGTCCTACAGGACTCTATGGGAATGGGGACTTACATTTTACCGGCACCTGACTTCCCCGGCCACCGGAGTTGTAATCTTCCGGTGGTACCGGGAAGTAAGGCGCCAGTAAAATTCTACGAGTCTGGCGGCAACCTGCCGTTTGCAATGGCAGGGTTACCTCCAGACTCGTAATGAGGCCCCTACTAGATATTTAAGGCCAAAAACCTACTGGCAAAGCAAAGTAAGAAACCTGCTGCAGATACCTTGCCTGCTCCTCCCCCCTAAGGGGCCAGTGTGGATCATGCATCCAATTCTGTGATGGAGCTTTGTGGAGCGGAGAGCTCTATTTGCCCAATCGTGGATGGTGAGACTGGGAAGAGAAGGGGCCCCTCACTCTTTCTTTGAGATACTTTTTAAAAGTAGTTATGAAAAGGAGTTATTATGAATGTTTTACAAAGAAGATGATTTCCCTGATAGGTACATAGCCAGTAAGATAGCTCAGTGTGCTTGGTGCTGTGATTCATGTGTGATCTGAAGATCGGAGGTTCGAATTCTGGCAAGACCAATTCAGCCTTTCATCCTTTGAAGGTTGATAGAAGATTACCAACTTTGGTTGGGTGATAACTCTATGTAAGTGGTGTATGGACAGCACTTTGGTTAAAGTGCTATATAAATAGAAAATAAGAAATCATTATCATAGTAGGCTGGTACATGTCACCCCCCCAAGAGGGTAACAATCATAGTTCCAAAGCTGACATCTACTTTAAGCCCACCTAGTGCCCATAGCATTTTGAGCAGTCTTCAGACTTCAGCAACCATCATGCAAAGCTTCAGATGCACCGTTAGCATCTTGCCATCCCGCTGAGAACATGATTTTTCATGGCTATTTTTAAGGCACTTGAAGATTGAACAACCCTGTTTGTAGGCCTTATTATAGCAGCCCCTGTGGCATCTCTGCCTACTACTCCCACGGATGCTTTGCATGTGCCATTCCCTGCATTTTAATGCACTCAAAGTAGGCTTGTCAGTGATACTTCGTACTTGCTTCTGTGTTTGGGATGATAGCTAACGCAACAATTTACCAAATGTGACACTAGAGGTGCGTGCTATAATGCAAACGTGCTGTGCTTAGGTTGACAGACACGTATCCATGAAGACATGAATTCTGATGTAATATGGGAGTGGCGGCAATAAACAAAATCCGCCACTCCTACAAAGCCGTGATTTGCGGCATGGCAACAGCCTTGCCAACCACCGCACACGTAAGGGCCGGCAAGGACTGTATTCAGAAGCCAGGACACCCTTCCTGCAGCAGCCAAAAGAGGCGTTCAGTAACAGTACCCTGGGAGGTGCCGTTAAACTCTACTGCACACCTTTTCCCATTATGAACATAGCATTTCTCAGCACCAATGTTCTTGTTTAATGAAAGTTTAAGAAAAAGTTCTTAAATTAGAAAATGTTCGCAATGCAGCTGGGGCACATGTTTCCCCGGCAAAGATAGATTTCAGCAGCTTTTGCTGCTGGAAAGCAGAACGTTTCCCCCCCCAGTGTTTCCACCCATCTCAGAATGATGGTGCTGGAAACTGGAGGGGAGACTGTCGGCTTTCCTCGCTATATTTAGCACAAGCTCAGAATCAGGCCCTCGGAGACAGTGTTATTTTTATCTTGCTTGCTCCGAAGGTGGATTTGCAAATCTTTCATTCCTGTGGGACTCATTACTCCGGCTTGGAATGTGATGTGCACAACACACCTCAAGTGGCTGCACGTCACTGTCTAGAAAGAAAAAGTACCATTAGGAAAATATGACTCAAACCTAGCCAAGCGAACAGCCTATTGCCTCCTTTCCCGTGTAGATGAGTACAAATAGATGCATCTGAACCCGCCCATGAGAACTGACACAACAGATACATGGCCACTGCCCGTGCCAATAATCACCTGTTTACAAATGCCAGTTCCTCCATTAGGTGTCATGCACGAGTCTGGCATTCGTTAATCATCTCAATTCCAATTACTGTCAATGATTAGTTGAGGCTCTCATTATAATTGCAGACGTAATGGCCTGTAATTAATTTAGGTACCATCGGCCTGACATGAAACATGGCTGTATTGATACAGTCATAATTACATTTGCAGCAAGATGTCAGGTATAATGCATTAGAGAACACATCTTAGGAAGTCCAGCACGGCTAATTATCGTTGCCGGCAATAGAGTTCAAAGGCAGCTCTTCTCAAGTGGGGTTTTTGATTCATAATGCATGATGCGCTTTGTCGTGTAGTGAGCCGCCTCCATACGGACAGACATGTCAAAACCGTGTGCAGGCAGGCGGGTAGGAAGATTGAATTGGCGGCGTTGTGCAGGCGTTTTTTTTTCTCTTGCTGTCTTGGTCCAGATTATAAAACATTTGCACTGGCACAATACATTCGGCAGGTGTACTCTCGGTAGGATAGCTCAGGGGCACCGTGCTCGCCTTGGAATCAAGACGATACTGAGCACCACAGGTTCGGAGCAGGACGATTAGGCGCGGCCAATTCGGCTCGGGCCGATTCGCCGCGACCGTTTCGGCGCGGGAGCCAATTGGGCGCGCCCAATTCTGCGCTGCGACGTTTGGCCGCGGGGATGTTTTGGCGCGGGGTGGGGGTTACAGTATTTTTTAATGTGAATTGTGCAAATGCTTTAGAGTATTTTTTATTGTGAATTCCCCGAATGCTTTGTTATTTTTTTGTCTTTTATCAATTGTTCAATCATGGGAGTTAAATATAAAACTTTTGCTGCACAGGCACAGGGCCAGTTTGGTCTTGTGATTAAGTTCCAAGCCTCACAATCTTGCGGGCCATGGTTCTGGCTGGGCTAAAGCTTTTAATTTTATTTATTTGTAAAATATCACATTATTTTTATTTAAAAGGGGAAATTAAGGAAAGGTTCAGTTTATCCACAAACCATGGCCTGCAAGACTCTGGGGTACAGAACTTAATGCAAGGCCACTACCTTCGAGGTGGTAGCTGGGAGGTGGTAGTGGGCAGGGGGTGGAGGAGAGAGGTGGTAGCTGGCAGGTGGTGGGAGGTGGTAGTGTCCAGGGGGTGGAGGAGAGAGGTGGTAGCTGGCAGGTGGTGGGACGTGGTAGTGGCCAGGGGGTGGAGGAGCGAGGTGGTAGCTGGCAGGTGGTGGGAGGTGGTAGTGGGCAGGGGTGGAGGAGAGAGGTGGTAGCTGGCAGGTGGTGGGAGACTGTTCAATCATGAGGGTTAAATATGTACTTTTGCTGCCCCAGGGAGACCCCAGGGAGAAGGCCAGTTTGGTCTTGTGGATAAGTTCCAAGCCTCACAATCTTGCAGGCCATGGTTCGTGGCTGGGCTAAAGCTTTTAATTTTATTCTATTTGCAAAATATCACATTATTTTTTTTTTTCAAATAGAATAAAATTAAGAGCTTTAGCCCAGCCACGAACCATGGCCTGCAAGATTGTGAGGCTTGGAACTTAACCACAAAACCAAACTGGCCTTGTGCCTGGGGCAGCAAAAGTTACATATTTAACTCACATGATTGAACAGTCTAATAAAAAAATAATAATAATAATAAAGCATTTGGGCAATTCACAATAAAAAATACTACACTTCACGCCAGTCACTTGACCCCAAATTATTTTCAAATGACTTGACCCCAAATTATTTTCAAATGCAACACGTTGTCAGGCACAGTTCCTGTCAACGTGCTGCATTTGAAAATAATAATGCTTTTAAATTTGGCGTGAGGGAGTTTAGACGTGGCTGCAATGTCAGCTGCGTCCAAACGTCCCTCGCGCCAAATCGGCGGCGCCAGAAAGGCTCCCGCGCGGAAATGGGCCCGGCCAACTGTCCGCGGCGAAATGGCCGCGCCGAAAGGGGGTGTACCACCACGGGTTCGATGCCCGGGTCCGCACTTAGAAACCTCAGGGATTTTAGGGCATTATAAATAACCCATCATATCATATACTTGCCGTTAGTCTTGCTGCTTATATGGAAAAGATACAACCGGTTGTGGCTCATTTTGTATCCGCTAAAAACCTTTGCACCAGAGCAAAAATAAATCGGTGTTTTATTTTCTACGCTAAGGTGTCAAATAAAAATAAATGTCCTTAGTAATTTTCTTTTTAGTTAAAACAAAGAGGTGATGGCTGGAAGGTTAAGACTGAATCTTAACCACTGGCATTGCTCGGGGCAACCCTCCAGACCATCGTTCTTCGCCTGCCAAGCCATTACAGAAGGGGAAAGACCATATGCAAATCAGGCTTGGCCCCACCCCAAAAGGGGAAGTCCAGCCCGAACTGCTAGGTCACATCCCTTCTGCACAAGACCACAAGCATCCCCAAACATGTTTCACCCTTGTTGGGGCTCATCAGTGAGGAGTAGCTTGGGTCTCTAGGCCCAGCAGGCACGGGACCCACGTCTGGGCATACCCGTCCCACTCGGGGTGACAAAGCAAAAACAAAGAGGTGATGGCTGGAAGGTAGTAATTTTCTTTTTAGTTAATGCAGCAAAAATAGTACATTCATCTGTCGACATCATTTCTGCTTAACAATACAACATTTGTACATATTGGGGATGGGGGCAAGACCTGTTTGCTCTTTTCCATATTATTTAAACAGCAACACATGTGCCAAAATACGAACGTGTGCCCTTGTGCAAAAGAATGAAGCAAATTAATGTAGGCCAGGTTTTGCTGATTAAATCATATGGAATAGAGCAAAGAAGTTTTCCCCCCAACCCATATTGTCTAAAAATGCCTAATGGGAACGGACAAATTAAGCATACTGCTTCGATTACCTATGTATGATGCATAGCGTAACAACGCAGATCTCCCTTGGAAGAACATCTCTAAGACGACTTCATATTATCGAATTGAACATAGAATGGTGTACATCAACACAAACGGAAAGGCAATGGCTAGTTGTTGAGCGCCATTTGATTGAAAATGACAATAAATGAATGGCTCATATGTCAGAGAGTTACATTGGGGATATTACAGACATGACTATTGAATTGAATGCATTTTATGGTTTTCACATGGGAAATTAAGTTTTTATGGTTCTGGTGGTTTTATTCGGATTATTTTATATTTTATGGAAATTATGATATATTTTTTGGATCTTGTTATAGTGTGTGTAAAGTTTCTTACGTAAACTAAATCACATTAAATAAATTAATAAATAAATACATAAAATCGCGTAACAAGAAATGCATACAACACATTGTTGTGATGCAGCAAAGTACACAAACATGTTGATTATTGTTTTCCCTCGTGCACATGATTTTGCATTGCCACACAACTCGAACCTCACTGGCATGCAATGTATCGTCTGTTGGCTATGGTGGTTCTCTGGGGAGGACCTTAGGGCACATAATTCCCTTGACTGCAAGCTAAAGTTTCACTATAAATGTTCCGGGATTTCGGCACTGAACTCCCCGCTAGATAATTTCCATTAGTTCATTCAGAATTCTGGCACCAATACACTTTTACTTTTCTACTGCAGTAACATTAACTCTACACCTGGAATAAATAAATAAATATGTATATGGTAATGTGAAAAATATATCAACCCGTTTAGAATAAAAATGTCCACATACGTGGGAAGTAGGAATCATCACAGTGGTCATTTTGAAAAAGCTAATCATTTAAGATCTCTTGCTTACAGGTGCCATCCATGGAAAATGGCCAGCCTCCTGATTGGGTGGTGCTGGCAATTATATTCATAACCTAGAGCTGACTGTCCTGGTGGGCGGAGTGCTCCCAGATCGTTTGATTACCTCTGAGTGAAAGATTCTGTCAGGAAGCATACCCGTCTTTTGCTGCACATCTGGGACAAAATTCCCACACACAGGGCATGGAAGATGTGTGCAAGTAGAAGTGGCTGCTATGGACTCTCGGTTCAGATTATCACCCAGAGTTCAGTGCAAACGGAGAGAGAATTGTGCTACATCTGATCCTTTGGCCTTCAGAGGATAAAGTCACTTGTGTCACCAAATTATTCTGACCAGGAGACTGGAGCTGGACATCTTGCAGGTTGTGGGGAGTACATATACAATTTATGAATGCTGTGTATGTCCAATCTAGGCCTCATCACGAGTTGGGTGGTATCCTGTTGGTAAATCTGCCGAAATACTACCCAGTGCAATTATCGTTACTGCCACTTGGTCCAGCAGTATTACCGCTGGACTACAGATGGCAGTGGTCTGACCTGCCGGGGGCACTGGCCCCTGCAGGCATGGTTTTCAGGGACGTCCCGGCACCGTTAGAAACGGTGTTAGTGCTACCGTGTCCCCATTCCCGTGGGGACATCAGGCACCAGAACAGTGTTATGAGTTGGTAGCACCGACGGGTTACCGCCTAACTTTTAATGAGGCCCATTGACATTGTTTGACCTATGGAGAAGGTCCTATGAATAGTCCCTTGTGATTGAACTAATCCTTTTGAAGCTGACCAACCTCCATCTGGTGAGAAGAACACCTGAAGCCAATCCTGGTTTCCTATTTTTGTTGAACCACCACTTTTTTTTGCTTTTGAAAGACTTCCTAACACATTTTTATCTTGGACTTCTAGATTATGACGGCCCTTAGACACATCAGTTAAGGGAATCATCCCTTTAGTGTTAAGGCCAGCTAGACATTACACCAACCCAAGAACTTTAAGATTGAAAACTAATCTTGGAGTCTGTGTCTCTCTTGATACCGTGCTTGTTTCACACTTCCTAAACAAATTACAGAAGAAAGAGTACATATATTATTTAAATGTCTGGTGTCAAAAGCAACACTCCCCCAAATGTACTGAGAAACCTGCATTGTCAAAGCCAAGAGCTAATCATTTGACTGGCACAGGATAAGGGACATACTGTGAAATAGCCAAAAGACTAACACAGTGAAAACAAAGGAGGGTGAATCTATATCTAGGGTTCCTGGTTGCGTGACCTGTGATGGGTGGACCGTGCAGTCAGACAACTACGTCTAAGCCAAAGAACTCTTAAATTGGAAAAGACAAAGAAATTATGAAAGAAGAATCCCAAAAGGAATAGTCACTTGACTTTGAAGTGTGCTTTGTTTTCCTGTGAAACTGACTATGCTTTGAACTTGGGTAAGGGAACCCATAGACCATCTGTGTTACTGCTTGAACTGGGGTATGGGAACCCCCAAACCTGTCAGCGACATTAACTTGAACTTGGGAAAAAGAACTCCAAGGGCTGTTTTGAACTGTATCACTTTGAACTGGAGATGGGTAATCTTGAGACTTTTTTGTGGAACTTTCTTATACTTGGGGAATGGGAGCTAAGCGAAAGCTGTGAGCTGGAAGAAGCTCGGAACTTTGAGTTGAACCCAATTTTTGTTGATTTGTGTATCCCTACTCATTGTTTAAATATAGCTGTGAGGGCAAGTATATGTTTGGCCACACAGACAGACATTTAAATTGAACTCTTGGACTCAGACTATCCTTAGTTTTGTTTAGGTAGGGAAATCCCACCTTCCCATAGGGCAAGTTAAACCTTTTACCATGCTGACATCTGGTTTAATAAAGTATTTTACTTTGAACTTTAAATCTGTTGTCTGGGTCTTACTTCTTGATGCCTTCACAGCAGGAGAAAATGCACTTAAAGGAGGAGAAGTACTCTTTATTGATGGCTCATCGAGTATATTGGATATTGAAGGAAGGATATAATTCATTGCCCATTACCCAAATATAGAGTTTCAAGTGCGGGTGCCAATAGAGGATAAATAATTGTAGATAAGGAGAGGGAGCTGCATATCCCATATGGATGCACCGTGGAGACAGGAGAGCTCAGGAAATCCTATGATTCCTACCGCATTGCTCCAGATTGTGCTCACGCAGTTGCACTATCCCACCCACTATCCCACCCAGCTAAGTAAAGATGTTCTTGCTGCACACATTTGGGAAGACTGGCTCTGTCCAACTTTGACAGAACTTGTTGCCACTTTTATTGTTTACAGTTTTGTGATTTGTCAGAAATACAACGTGGGCCACACGTTGCACGTAGTGTATGGAGCAATGCCGCGTCCCAATGAGCCTTTCCAACATCTGCAAGTAGATTATGTGGATAAGATCCAAATCTGCCAAGGATACTGCTACATGATAGTGGCTGTATGCCCATTTTCCTGATGGATCAAAGATGGCCCATTTTCACACCGCAATGCATACATTGCAGCATAATTTCTCATCAGGGAAGTGTGCGAGGTCCTGTGTTTAGACAACAAACCCCACTTTGTAAATGAAACCTTTGAGCACATCACAACCTTTTTGGGGATTATGCATATGTTTTCGTGTGCTTATCACCAGCAAGCAAACAGGGTTTGCCTCAATGGTTTGCTCAAGGAGAAAATCACCAAAATAAAAACAACACTGAAGAAGGGATGGCTCCATTGCCTGCCCTCAGGCTTGTTTGCATTGTGCAATCAGCTTGGATCTGACCCCCATTTTACACCTCATGAGGTGGTGACAGGAAGCTGCATACATCTCCCACTTGCTCCTCCTACTAGAGCATTGACAGATGTCCAGAGTACCTTTACTGTCCTAGGTGATGAAATGCGCGACTATGGGGCTTCATTGATGGCTAGCGCTTCTTTTATCTCTCAACAGCTCCAGTCGTCCCAGCAGGGGAGGTCAAAGAAGGATGAGAACGATTATGCCCAAGTAACAGACTCTGAACTGCTCAAACAACTCTACTATATCCAGGTGACCAAGTTGTCCTGCAGAATTGTACCTGCAACTGGTATAAGCCCTTTTTAGAGGGCCCCTTCATCGTGGAGCAAACAGTGGACAATGCTGTGAAGCTCTCTGGGAAAAAGCCCTGGAACTATATTGGAGATGTCAAGCCCTGCAGAGGTGAGACCTCCTTAGCCCAACTTGTAGATGATCAGAAGCAAGAAGAACCACAAGGAGAAGAGACACCAAAGCATATGCAGACAAGACATCAGACTAGAGCTAGGCAAGAGTAAATGAACTTCTAGAATAGGCACACTGTCAATTCCTTACATTAGGTATTTGTCATGAAAGTTGAACTGATTTGTGGCAAATATTTTTATACCTGCACTCCTCTGGAGAAGCACTTTTCTAAATTCATCACAACTTCTGAACCAATGAAATTATCTAAAGTGTTATTTTATGATTTCCTCCTTTACGCTGCACACATTTACCCAGCACTAACGGGAGGTTATATAACCCGAAAATTAGAGCTTGACTAACATAATTCAGCAATGGTAATGTATGCAAAGACTTTTTCAAATGGTTTCATGTACGCTATGGACAATATAAGAGAAATCCAGCAATACAGAACACAGAAGTGGACGTCTGATTTATTCTGAAAATGTTTTTTGCATTCTGCTGTCTCTACCCATTTACCCTTGCTGCTTTAAAAAGGATTGCGTTGTCTGATGTATATGTGTTGGTGCCCACTAACACTAACCCTGTGCCTGCTATCTTGAGAACCATAAATGGTGAAATGAGTAGCACTGTCGGAGAAGTAAAAACACTCATGCAAAGAACAGATATAGAATTTGAACACATAAACGCATACCTTACTGATTCGGCCCATGCATCTAACAATGTGTGGTACAACCACATGACCAAGATGCGGAGAGAGACAACGAAGGAGAGCTCCTATGTATACTCTGTCATCCCCTATGCCACGAGGGCTTCTAGCATATTTATAGCAACAGAAGTTCCAATGTCCAGAGCAGAGTGCCTTATGCACAAAGTCAAGTTATGACCTAGTTCCTTCTTAAAAGGCTGAAAACATCACATGTCTGGGGGTATCCCAAATCCCGCCAGGGCAAATGGCCTTACTGCTACTCAGTCCGGCGCTATTAGCGCCGGATCACGAGTACTGGGGTAATGGGTTATTTCCCATTCCCCGATAGGGCTGGGGGCACAATCAGCGCAGGCGCACATTGAGCTGAAATTGCTCATTCCGCTGGCGCATTTCCCTCCAGCTTGGATCTGGAGGTAAATGTGGCCATAATCGGGATTAGGCGGACGCTTAAATGCAGTGGTAATACCATTACCGCCGCATTTAAGGGCTACCGCTCAAACCGTGATCACGTCCTATGCCACAGGTTTATTAAAAAACCTAGGTATAACAATAACTGCCAAAGACAAAACTGTGATGTTTTAAAGTGAGTGAAATCGTTGTTGAGTTTAAAGATGTGCAGAAATTAAGGCTATATGTGTTAAAGGATATACCCTCACTCTGAATTCACATTGTAGAGGCCACTCAAAACACGGCATGCCGTCTAAACAACCATTATTACAAATATCTGGTTAGGTGCAACAAATCCTAGTAAGCAGTTTGAGATGCTGCCCACTCTGCTAAACAGGGCTTCCATATTCCTAAAAGCACGATATCCAATTTTTTTTTTAGCAATGCTGCCAATGCGTTACTTATTTTCTAAAATGTACCTGCACTTTCCATCAAATCCTAAATATTTGTATGAACTACTGTTGGTGTTGATAAACATGTAAAATCAGTGACAGTATTTGTCAGCATGAAAAACGTACTGTGTAGTGTGTTGGTAGCTGGACTTTTCAGAAAAGGGCCATACTTTCAATGACACAAATCCAGTAACAGGTAGGAAGTTTCATCAACAAGTCAAAGAACAAAATGTTTGTTGTGGTGAAACTTAAAGCCAGCTTTTCTGAGTAGGCACAACTCATGCTGGCGCGTAAATAGTAGTTTACTTTGTTTTGTAAATGTCACTAAATTGTGCCTCTTTTCCCTTCAAGGCACAGTGAAGGCATCTTTTAAAAGAGTGACGCTATGTTTAATGCAGCATTACAAGCAGCTCTAAATATGGCTGATATATTTTAACATAACATTACTGTCTCTTCCTAGCAGGGTTACAATACAATTATGGGGTCAAAAACAGCACTCCTCAGCAGGGTGACTATATTTTAGTTGAACAGTACACCATGTTTTAAAAGAGAAACAATTTTAATAATAGAACAGCAAAGTGACCTGGTTCACCAAAAGGACCTGCATGCTGGATTCCTGAGTACATGTTCAGGTATGTTTATGTGTACTGTTCTTGTACATCACATAATGTACACAAGTAAGATATTAGCAACTACTGGTCCATCTACACCCTAAGCAGCTCACTCTCTGACTCAGGCCCTCCTATTCCTATTATAGCCACGTTCCCTTCACCTTTCACCACCCAGTTACCTTCCATCAGGTCAGGTTCCCCTGACCACCAATCCCGCCTACCCAAAAAACCCACAACATGGGCCCCATTACAAGTCCGGCGGTAAACCGCCGGTTCAACTGGCGGGTTGTGGCCAAACTCGTGACACTTTTCAGGCGTCTGATATCCAGGTGCCTCCGGGACAAGTCCTGGCGGCCCGGGATCTCAGGTGCCGGAAAATGTTGTTCCCAAATCCCCTGGAGTCCCATAGGACTCCATGCGAGTGGGGAGATGGAAGCACCGGCACCATTGCTAACAGTGCCGGTGCTTCAATGAAAACTCTGTGGCCAGGTGTCGTTGCGCCCAGCAGGTTAGACCGGTCGGGCACAATGGCTCCCGCCTGTTGAGTTGCAGTGTGCTGGTCCAGAAAGGGTGCCGGTACGGTGTGACCGGCACTCTTATTTCCGTACTGCTACACTTGTAATGAGGTCCCATGTCTTCTTTGGCCTGGTTGGGGAGAATTGGGGGTGATGCTTCCTCTTCCTCTGCGAGGGTTGAGCAGCGAGGCCCCCAGTCTTAGTTCCATCTCAGATGGTGTGCACTCAACAGTGCCACCCTGAACACCCCGGCTACGCCCAGCAGGCCCTGGAGGAGGTGCTTTTGGTCCAGCCATGTTGTTGTAAAAGACAGGCCACACCCTCTAGAATACTGATGCAAGGAATAGGACATTTTGTTTCTTACAAAATGACAATTCGAAGCACAACATTTAATTTTTTTGTTGCCTTTTTGCAGAACATTTCAATACAGTTCAGTGCACAAGGGAGTGCTAGCATGCAGGAGAGAGAGGCAGGGTGGGGTGGGGGAGTGGGATCAGGAGGCAGACAGAGGGTGTCACTCCTGGTGGGGCTTCGTTGGGAGGATGGACCCTGGCTCCCCCACCATGCCCCTGTACATCATTGTCTGGTACAAACTGTTCATATACTGGTTATTATATGCAATTGTCCATGATGGCGTTTTTTGTTTGATGTGTTTGTTCAATAATGTGGCCTGATCTTTTCAAAGAAAGGAGTTTGTGTGTTCTTGGCAGGTCCTGAAACATGCGCTGCCCATCTATCAAACCATGAGTGATGCTTTTTTGAAATAGCTTGTACTGTGAACTAAACCACTTCTAGAGGCACCTGATTTTTGCAGGTAAGGGACAGGGTGATTAAATGATTTGCCCAGGATAACACACTTTGGTTAAGTGGTGAAGCCAGACTTTGAGGCTAGTTTAAAATTTAGATACTTGACCCTGCATCTTCCAGGCTCAAGTTGGTAAAAATATGTGTTGAAGATTGGTTTTGAATACAGAAAATAATACTCAATTGTATACAATTACTTTAAAAAGTGACACTATAAATCAACCTGTCAATGTAAACATCATTGTAGAAATGTGTTAATGAAAAAGAGTTAAGGAGTCAATTTGTTTTTAATACTAAATTGCACAGAGGGGACCAATCGTGTTTGCAGGTTTTTGCAAAATGACCCTTCCATGCAATCTGAATTTTTCCACCAAGTACTGGTAAAGTAAAGCATAAAACACTGGGCCTCATTACATGGACGGCGGTAAGGGTTTAGCAGGCGTTAAAAACCAACCCGCAAAGGGACCAGGGTGCTAATTACGGTACCGCAATTTGCGGCAACGTAATTAGCGCCTTCCCCATTCCCATTATGCCCTATGGGGCAAACATTGGAATGGGGAAGGGGGAATTACCACCCCGCCAACCTTGGAATAGGGCGGTAATTCCCCTTTCCACCAAGGCGGTGCCGGTATTTTACCGGCATGGACCAAGGTGCTAATAGCACCTTGGTCCTCCACCTACTGTGTAATGAGGCCCACTGATCAATATCGCCTTTGTTCCTCACTTTTCCACTACGTGTCTGGAATAGTGTACATCCCTCCCAAAATTAACGATTGTGGGAGCCATCCAAAATGGTTTCTTTTTGAATCTGCCTGCTTTTATCAGGGTGTAACAGTCAGGCGGATTCCATTGGAATCCATTGGTTTTATGTTCTGCAAAAATAAAAATACATGCTGGTGGAAAACCAATCGGATTCGGCAGGGGGCATGTAAGAACAGGCAAACATGTTAAGTCTGATCTACTCTTTGCCTGCCAAATCATACAAAATCCTACAGTGCATAAAAAGTGGAAATTAATGCTTTTACCGCCACTTTTTCCACTTTGCTTGAGTTGGAAAATTACCCCCTAGGATTGGAGCTTTATTTTCCTCATCCTGAATGGAGCCTACAAGCTCCAGCAAAGAAAATAATGAGAACTTATAAAAAATGGCACACGAGACAAAATTAAATGAAAACCATGACCAGGTCATTGTTTCACACAGCTTATTCTGCATCCCCTTGATTTCTAATCACCCAACAATCACACTGTATATAATTTTATGAAAACGTGTCACAGCAATGGTCACTGCCAGTTACCTTTTCGCATCTCTAATCACTTCCTGTTGTAAATAATCAGCCTCTGAAACACATTAAAAAGATAAGACCTCACTTGCTGGCCCTGTGCATCCATGGCTTCATGTATTTGGGGGGAAAGAGGCTGAGCAGGGGTAGGTGTCATGGGCATTTTTCCCTTGTCCAAATGTTAAATCCACCTCTTATTGCATTATTTAGGAAATATTTAAATACTGTTGTTGAGCTTTAAAAGATGTATCTTTTACATTCTGCTCGCAACATTAAAAAGACGCTCTTCTCTTGAGTTATTTTCCAGGTGTTCATGATTAATCTTCAGAGGAAAATGTTTATTGGGGGTAGAGGGAACAGTCCTCCCAACCTTCTTCCCTCCCCATAACTGGTGTGGTCCGCAGCAAATAATGTCAATTTCAAGCATTGCCTAAACACCCAGCACCCAGGATTGTAATTGTAATTGTTCATTTGTAAAGCGCTTATACACAAATGAAGTGCTTTGAAGCACTTCAAGGTGGGAAGGGAACAAGGAAATACAGAGTCATTCTTAGGCCTTGAAGTTTCCGAGTGATCTAATAAAGAAAGACTAGCATACTAGGCCTGACAGCATTGCCACTAGTGCAGATGTGTGACGAGAAGGAATGTGAGAAAGGGGGGGAGGAGAAGGAGAAAAACATACAGCAACAATAAACTACTGTTAGTTTGCAAAATAAATCCCTATCATCATCTTGCCCCCCTGGGCAAGCATGCTCCGGTCTTAGACAATCTTAGACAATCCCCCAGGGGGGTGTGGATCACTATACCCCTTCTGCATTTGTATCAAGAGGCCTTTGTGCACTGTGTTACTCCTGTTTAACGCCTAATAACATACACCTATCTTAATTCTATGAACACAAAAACATAAGACACAAAGAAAACACATGAATCGATTCAATTATAACAATAGAATACATGTATTTATGCACAGTGAAGCATAATGCAGACAATTCTAAACTCTAGCCAATATCAAATTTGCACCTTTTATGCTTCTGGTGCAAATCTACCATGCAATAACTATAAGCCTTTCAGGTCTCTAATGCAAGCCTGTGATGCAAACCTGTGATGCAAGCCTGTAATTCTAATGCAGTCTAAATGCAAGCGTCAAACATCCAACAATCCTCTCCTTCATGCAGAATCAATCCTCTTCAATCCACACCATACTTCACACTCACTCTCTTAACACAATCCCTGTCTGATCTCCCCTTTCTCCCAAACCCAAAGCTCTTTGTGTGAGTGTCTGTTCTAATCATGGGCATAATTCTAGGGGGGGAACAGGGATGCCCGTCCCCCCAACCTCCATGGCACACCATTCTGTCCCCACTCATTTGGCTCGGGCACCTCCTCTTCAGATGTCATGTCTTCCCCAAACCCATCAGCAAAGCCACCCATTTGGTTGTAATCAATCAGTTTGTCTAGGCCATGCTTCCCATTTTGCATGTGCATCTCTCTCCTCTCCAGCTCTGTCTTTGTCAGGTCTCTCCTCTTCCCGCTACTCTCTGCAATCAGTCAGTCAGCAGTGGCAGGCCCGTCAAGATCTGGTCACTCGAACTGCTTCTGCCAAGCTCTGCCAAGCTCTGCCCCAAAGCCATCGGATTCTGCTGCACTAAGACATCTCTCCCTCATTCTCCATCCAAAACTCCATCAGCAATTAACTCGAACAAACTCCATCTGTATCTAACACCATTCTCCAACAGCAACTACAAGTAACTACCTCGAACTAACTGCAACTACTGGCTCTCCTCTCTCTTCACCTCTGCTTATACTAATCCAATGACGCACTCATTTCATTTCTCCATGGTTACTTACATTCTCTAAGCTAAGAATGTCTCTTACTCTGTCAGCATTCTATATTCAGGCAGTGCCTGCCAGTCTGTGTTATGCATGCTTCGTGTTCTGGTCACTACGTTCTGTGTCAAAGTGACATAGGACATCATATCTCTGCCTTGGCCTTCCGTGTCTGCGGTGCAAAGCACTGTCTATTCCATCTATTTCTCCATTCACTCCACTGTTGGCTCTGTCTGCATTACCAAATCCTATCTTAGTGCTGTGTTCAAAGCATCTCATTGCCTGAAAAGGCTTCTCTCCCATCTCCCCATGTCGCTCCCTCCATGGCCCCAACCTTTGCTGTCTCCGTGGCACATAAGCCATGTAAGCTGATTAGCTTCCTTCGCTTTCCCCACTCGGACAAGGGTTCATGCTATCTGTCAGCCAAGCAAATGTTTACGAATTCCTTCTTTCAGTGTACCATGACATCTCCGCGCAGAGCCCAGTGGCACTTCTGTGTGTCTCCATCAGAAATGGCTTCAAATGCCAGCTAAATGCTTTCTATTGTTCTCGAATATAGTGCCCTAACAAATTCAAACAATACCAAGCACTATCCTCAAAGCATAATGCAAATTCTAAGTGCACACTCAACATACATACATGTGTACATAACATATCTCTAAATCTGTCACTACAAAGCATAACAATGTGTCATTCTAAATGGCTCTACGTGACATTTCCAAAAATGACAGTGTGTCAATCCAGGCCTCAGTCATTCTCTCTAATAGCACATTTCTCTCTCAACGGCAAGCGCTATAATGCAAACATATCATTCTATAAGCATCTCTTTCAATCATAACATAACTAAGCAAACCCTTCATATAACAGGGCCTATTTCTCTCTTCAAATGCATAATGCAAATGGCTAATGCATAAAGTGGTAGTATAATAATGTGGATAGTATAATGTTGCTACTTCTTCATGTACTAATCAGAACTAAACAGGATGCATGATGGATAACTAAACATGATTCCATAGCAAAGAGTAATGATTGGGTAATGGTGATTCTAATGATTCTCTAATGATAACAAACCAGGCATCCTCATTTTATCAGATTCTACATTACCGTACACCAAGGACAAGTGAAATCTTGTAATGTAAGTGTGCAGGCAGTAGGTGAAAGGGAGCGGGAGGGGAAGAAGTGCACCCAGTCCAGCAGGGCCCTGGGTTAAGTGCTGGGAGGTTACCCTTCTCACAGAACAAATTCCAGAATTGCAGTAGTGGTGAGCAGAGTGCAGAGGCTCAGAGGCAAGTGCAAGGACTGGCGGGGGAGCCTGGGACCTCTGAGGCTCTGGAGGTGCACCAGGTGACCAGTCGACAAAAAGGAGCAGCATTAGGGAAGAGAGGGGGAGAGGAGTAGGCGGGAGTAGAGAGGATGTTAGCAAGGGAGAGGGAAAGAGGAAGAGAAGAGGAAGGTATTGAGGAGTTTCCTGAATTTAAGGAGATCAGGCTCAAGACAGGGAGGGGACGCAAGGTTGGTCCAGAGAGAAGAACCTGCAGAGGATAAAGCTCTACCCCCAAATTTCAGTTTGGAAAAATGGCTCACTCGCAGAGAGTTGGAAGAGGACGAGCGGAGGGCTCTAGAAGGAAAGAATTTAGGGATAGAGAGTTGTAGATAGTGTGAGCCCTGGCCCCAAAAAGCCTTGTGGACTATGCAAAGGGTCTTGAACTTGATCCTTGCAGCCACAGGAATCATAGGATTTACATCATACTTTCCAAACAAGACCCTCAATACACATGATCTATTCTGTTTGCATGCAAACTCTGTTAAGTTACTCAAACAGTATGAGGTTATCAAGCTCTTATTAGTTTGAATCATTCAAAGTTCTGGCAGTTCAAGCTAGGCTTCCACACAGACAAAGATACATTCTATTTAGGTCGGAACCCCACTGGCAAGTACTAATGAAAAGAAGATCTAAAACTGGTCCATACTTGCCATCCTAGCCTTGTCCTTTTCAGGTAGGGCCTTGTTGGACGAACTCAGTGAGGTGCAGCTTAAATCCCTGGGTAAAGCAAACAAAGCACCCAAATCTGGGCATATACACTTTCACCTAGGGAGATTAACTGAAACCAACATGCATTGGCAAAGCAAACAGCTTTGGCTTTTCATTAGTCATGGATAGGCATTTACCAGGCTCCTCCACAAGGGTATTACCTGGCCATAAGATGGGAACAGCAGGGGAACTGGGAGAGTACCTGGGCTTATGATGTAATTGACTGGCAAATGTCTGTCTAACACCTACACACAAGCAAAAACTGCTGGCTTTGCGATTGCTTGTTTTAGACAGGTCTACCGTGCAAGGAACAGAGGCATTGACACAGATATTGCTTATGAAATCAACTGGGTGAAGACACACGTTAAGAGATTGTTTTCACACCCGGTGCTCATTTACAGAGGTAATTAAGTAATTAAACACTCAAAAGAATGCTTAGATATAACACTGCCAGGTCCTATACAGTGCAAAGATTGTTGTTACTTTGTAATAGAGCTTTCTCAAAGAGTTCCCAAAGGGTGTGTTTTGCCTGTGAGGGGCAGGTGTTTGGCAGTAATGCCATAGGCATTCACATAGCCACGGCTAGTCATTGGGTGGGAAATGACCAAACATACCCGCAGGATGTGTGCTTCTCCTCACATCCTGTCTCCATACTATCTGTGTTTGACTGCAACCGTTCTGGCTTACACCTAGTAGGCAAAACTAAAAAGGATGGATGCAAGTCTCGAATCAATCATAACTACCAACATTGCTCTGGTTAGCCTTCCATACCACCGTGTGCAAATCAGCCTTGGCCTTGCTACTAATGTGAGCAATCCTGCCCAAGTTACTAGACTGCTAGACCACAAACATGCCTGTGGTTGCTTGTGTTCCAGTGCAGAGGGTAGATGGCCTAGCATTTGAGATTGAACGGCACCTTTTGGTGGTAGAACCAAGATTAATTTACTAATGGCTTGTCCCCTTCTGTAATAGCACCGACATACTAACGAATTATGGCATGGAATTTTGTGCAGAGCAATGATAGTGGTAATGTTTAATTGAAATCCTTTCATCTATCACTTTTTAATTGCACTACTCTCCTCTACAGAATAACATTTTTGTTACTACCAACCTTATTTTTTCACTTATACTTACGTTGTTAATGCAGCAGAATATATATTTTCAATGTCATTTGAAAGGGCTGTAAGGAAGGCATGGTATCAACAGTAGCCACAGACACAATAGATGCAAGTATTGAAAACTTATATTTTGTAGTTTATTGGGTTTGCTGGAATTGCTAACTGGCACTAGCTCTAAAGTGGGAGTAGTCTCAAACATTGAACAAACAACTAACGAGTCCAAGTCAGTCTTGTCAAAATAAAAAGACCTATACTACAAAGAATAAACCTCGCCCTCCTTCTCAAATAACAAATGTGTAAAGAGAATGCACAAAGGAAAAATAGTGTCTTAAAAGAAATGTCAGAATGGCTTTGGTAACAACTCCCTTCCTCACGTTCAGGAGCACAGGGTCTCATGAGTTCCATAAAAAGGATAGGACGGTGGCACAGTTTTATCAGTCTTACACACTCTGGCTTGCTGGTAAGATTCAACAGTTCAGGCTTGGGCTTCAAGTTTTTAACCGCCTAATCAAATTTGTAGGCGTCGTCTGCCTTAGCACAAATGCACAGTTCTGCTCTTGACTTTCTCATTTGCCACTGTTCAACACTGGCTTTCCTCCACCGTGCTCAAGCCTGCCTCTCTTTTCACATTCAACTCTTCACTTTATCACAGTTCAGCACAGGCTTCCCTCCACCAAGCTTGAGCCTATCTTTCTCTTTGTGGGGGTTCCCTTTTCCACATGTTCCTTCACAATTTACTTACACTCTACCACAGTTCAGCACAGACTTCCCTCCACCGGACTCGAGACTGTCCTTCTCTTTTTACTGTCGAAAACTTTCGAAACTGCAAAGATTTTACGTAGACCTCTGCATGACCACTTCGACCTCCTTGTAAACAGTTTGACAATCAACAATCTTCTTCACTTCACAACCCCAATGCTCTTTGGTACTTGTAGTTTCTTATTCTCTTTACTTGGCATCTTTCAAAGTTCATATGCCACACCAAAGCCTCTTGGTACATGTAGTTTTACTCTTGCCCTCTTGGCATCTTTCAATATGCAACACTGATACTGCTTGGTACTTCTAGTTTTACTTGTTCCCTCTTGGCATCTTTCAAAGTTCATATACATTGCTTTTCAATCAACCAACTCTCATTTGGGATCGCAGTAACCATTGTGCCTTCGCTTCCCACGTTCCATAACTCAGAACATTTCAGAGAGACTTTTGAATGTGCGATTCTGCCACGCAGGACCACTCTGTTACTTTGTCTAGTTTTCTCTCCATTCATTGTCCTCTTCATTACGCATTTTATTGGCACATATGCAACTTTCATCTTTTGTTACATGCCTCCTCTGCTTTTAACACAAACCAGGATTTTCTTGCCTTTGATAACTCACTGGTCGTGTTAATAATTCTTTTATCTTCAATTCCTTTCATGTAGCAGTCAAGCCCATCACCAGTGGCTCCTCTGCTCCTCCCAAACTCTGTTGTTCACCCTAGAGGGTAGCAGGCTGCCTGGAAGCACTTTGAAGGTTTCTCCTTTCCAATCACTCGGTTTCGGTCGTGGAACTCCTGCAGCTTCCCAAAAGTGTGGAATTCTTGTCTGGCTCTCTCTCATTCTGCTCCGCAGCCGATCAGCCCCTTGGCCTTCCAACTTCCATAGCCTGGTTTGCATCAGCCCCGAAAGAGCTGTTCCTTCTCATACCCAGCCTCGCTCAGAGTGTGTCTGTGCATGCCACCTTTTATCCTGACAGGGAGTGTTAATAAGAAGCAGGTGTTTGTAATTTGGATTACGTGCCTGACTCTGCCTGATCTTATTAGAGGGACAGAACCATTGCAAGTCAGTAGAGGTAATCTTCCTGGCCTCATTCCTCATCTTCCTTAGCTCAGTAGTGTTGTCAATGTGAAGTGAGGAAGAATTATGGTAATTGTAGTTTCCCATAAAATAAGCAGGGATAGGGGTTGGTTGGGTTAGGGAAAAAGGGGGATACCATGTCTCACCGTCAGGTAATTCACCACCACTCCCTGAGGACCCCCAACCCAGGTGATCATCCCTCACTTGTCCACCCCCAGGGTCAGGATCCAAAAGCAATGGGCTTTCCCTGGCCACCTGAGTATGGGATTACCAGGAACTAGGTTGTGAAACACCCTCTGGTTTTTCACATAACCTTCCCCTATGTTATGTGGAGAAATCTGTTTCACAGTGGAACCATGAAAGGAAATCCACGTTGCTCTGATCTTTACCTTTCCGATGTTCTACCGCCGTAGAATTAAGAGGACTGCTGTTCTTTCGCTTTTGTGCTTAAAGGATTCATAAAACATTTTGTGGACTGCACCTACCAGCAGACTTTGTGCTTTTCTGCAGACACGCCTCTCAGAAGGCGTGTATAAAATCAGGAGGCCGTGTGCACTGCGCGCGCGCACCGCAGAAAGTACCTGTCACGACCCGTGACCCAAAACCCCACTGGCATGGTCACATGCCAGGTGGGGTTAAGGTTCAAGGTTCACTTGGGGCCCCAAGGGCCTTGAACTATCCTCATGGACTCTCCTGGAGTCAGTCCTGGCGCTTTTGGCAACAGGCTCATGTTCAGGGTGGAACACTGTCTTGAAGGGACTACTTTTTCATTGGAGGCCTGCAGCCAACATGGAGGCACCCACACAGCCTACTTCCTAGAATCAAACTGTGCGGTGCAGTGTTTTGGGTGTGGTAGCCCGGACTTCTTTACCTGGACTACTTTACTAGGGGGGCTATATAAACCACACCCAAGTTACAGAACACGCTTTGCGTTATTCTGAAGCCAGCAGTGTGACGCTCATCATGCCCAGAGACCAGAAACTGCCGATCCTTGAACTCCCTCCCCATTCCCATTGAGCCCAATGGGGGCTCGAATGCAGAGGGGTATTTTGAATGAGGAATTACCGGGTCCTCCAAGGTTGGAATGGCCCGGGAATTCCTCATTCAAGGAACCCAGACCTGGACCGATTGTGGAGGCAGCCATGGCGCTAATAGCACCATGGCTACTTCCAAACTCGTAATGAGGCCCATTATCTGCATTTTAAGAAAAATCATTAATCAGCATGTAAACAACTATTTCGCAGTGCATACAAGATTGTTTGCAACTTATCCCACCCTTAAATTGTTTGGTAGGATTATAAGACTGATAAGTGACACTGTTTTGTATAGCAAGTTACAATATAATTTGTTACCTTCTATGCCCAATGCAACTCTGAACACTTCGAAAGGATGCAGATTGTGTGAAAGCATGCTATTGTCTGAATATTTGTTGTCCTAATACTATAGACAGGTAAATGATACCTGTAAGTAAATGATATTGTTGATCTCACCTTATAGGGTAATGTTAGCAATGCTAAAGTCGGAGCCGCTGGGCATGACATGTTTCTACTCAAAATCCTTAGTGAGCAAATTGATATTTGAGTTGTATAATGCATTAACTTGCAAGGGGACCACTTCAAAGCGCTTGCATGACATGTACTAAGAATAGGAAGCATGGGATGAGGTTATACATCCCAGTAGCCTGCTTACTTACAGTCAATTTCCGATATTTTGATGGTAGTTGGGTTAATAGTGTGGGGATGCTTTAATTATTATTAGTTTATTTATTGAGCACGGAGCTACCTTCGGGAGGCACAAAGCACTTTGCAATCATAGGGGGAAGAACACAGTGAGGGAAGCACAGAAAAAGCAAGTGGGAGCTAACAGCAACCAGGGGAGGAGACAGTGGGGAGCAGATCAGAGTGGAGGGTACGGTGGGGAGTGGAGGGTGTGTGGACTTGTGTTACGGAGGAGCCATTACTTGAAGAGGAATGTCTTAAACTCTTTCCTGAATTGTAGCAACAAAGAATGAGTCTGATGGCTGTTCTTCTCGTTCTTTCCTTCCTGCACTGCACATTTCCTTACTTCTGGTTGATTGCAGGTCTTGTAGATGATGCAACAGGATTTGAAGTTGATGCAACAGGATTTGAAGTTGATACAGGCTTGCAGCAGGAGCCAGTGCAGTTAGAGGACAGTTGGGTCGAATTTCCAGAGTCCTTTAATGAGTCGTGCTGCAGCATGCATGACACATCTCAGGGGTGCCAGGATAGTCGCTGGATGGCCTTCCAAAAGGGCACTTTTGATAGGGCAACATGAATGACAGAAGTTCTTGTGCTTGAATATTATTAAAATTACAACAAACCTAAAACAAGTGGATGTAGGTACAAGTTTAGTAACCTTTCGCAGAGCCAAGAGAGGCAGAGTCCAGGTTGTCCAGTAATATCTAGATATGTTTTGGGGTAGAGGTTAGAGTAAATGTGTGTTAAATTATAGGAGAGTAATGGGTGGGGAGGGAACAGTATTTGGTTATTGTGTACAAGCATATTTTAGATTTTTCTGTTCAGGGAGCCACTTTTTCATTCTAGTTTTTACCTCTTGTGGTTGTATTCATTTTTTTTAGGTTTTTAAGGTCCCACTTGCATTGTAAGGGTATGTAAATGAGCTAGACCAGAATATCATGACTAGTTTGTTATTTTAAGAGTAAGCAAGTTTCGAGTAATGGCTGTGGCTTCTGCCTTACTAAATCTTTTTGCAAAGATGAAACTTGCTTGTATGCGCTGCTAAAAATCTTCTGAGCGGCACCCAGAAGGAAGCTGGGCAAGCGCACATGCGCACAGCTTAGAGGGAACATTGGTCCAGGGTGAATCCGGCAACCAGGGCATAAAGGTGTCCCCGTGGATACCAGGTGAGCATAAGAGTACCCTCAAGTACCGCTTGGCAGCTCACTCTGTGTGTCATAGAATCAAGAGGACTGCTGTTCTTTCGCTTTTGTGAGCAAAGGATTCACAAACAAACAGCGTCCAGACCCTCCAGAGCCGCCTATGCCAATCGCATCCTGACTCCTCACACGCGTAGAGTGCGTGCTGGGGGCTCAAGTTTCCCAATTTCCCAACTATGGCAGCCTCTCTCTGGAATAACCTTCCAAATGAGATCAGATCAATTGAATCCCATGCTGCCTTCCACAAGGCACTAAAAACTAGGCTCTTTGTCTAGAGGGCTTCCCTTTGTATGATCTCTGTCATATGCTCCTGCATTGAATGATACACTGTATAATACTGTTATGTAACTGTACCATCTAAAGCCAACGTTATTTACTTTTTGGGCCGCTTTTTGTAACCCTCAAGCAAGCCTTCTTAAGTATCCTTGACAGCGCCTCTATGCCCGTGGGCTGCAGCGCACTCTACAAATGCAAAATAAATAAATAAATAAAAGATTCATAAAACATTGAGTGGACAGCACCTACCAGCAGGTGACTACTGCCATGCTTAACTAAGGACTGATAAGGACTGATACATACTTATTTGAATGTATGTTATAATCTTGTTCTCCTTGTTTATAAAAGCTTTGTGCTTTTCTTCAGCTTTTCTGCAGACACGCCTCCCAGAAGGCGTATATAAAAGCAGGAGGCCGCGCGCACCGCGCTGCGGTCCTCGGTACAAGGTACATAAGCCTGGTGAGCATAAATATTGATTTCTCCAGTCGACATCTTATACAGTTTATGATTTCAATCACAGGAGAAACACTTCTACACTGTTTAAGGTTGATTCATTGATTCATTGAAACCATTAACACTATACTTTCATGTGACTCAGGTGTTAGGCTGTTTGTTTTTTCTTTACATTTATTTGTATTTGTTTTAATTGCTTTGCTACGACTTTGTCTGCTATTTATTTATTGCTTTTTGCTTTGAAATCGCACAATTCATATAAAAAAAATCATGTATAGGGGTGGTTGTTTAAGACCTCTATGTGAGTTTATACACTTAAATCAAACATGCCAGATTTGCCACGAATCACACTGACTCCGGCAGCTAATCAAGCTAAATAGTCAGTGAAAACGAAACGGACGGCTTCATGAAAATGGATAACGCTCATCCATGTATTACGGCCGTCGCCTTCTATTAAGGACATTAGATCTTTCTGCACCAGGCTGAAGTCCACCGATAATCCAGGCAAGGATGTACAAAATATGGTTGATCTCGATTTAAACATGGCTAAGTGCAATCTTGAAACAAGCACTCGCATAATAGAACCTCCGATGAATTCTCCGGAAATTACATTAGATCTTTACAACGCGACAACGACTTACAAACCTCATCTAAACCAGACGTCGACATTGATCCTCAAAGTGCAAATCACATGATATCGGATAATACCTTATTGAAATCGGCAAACTCACCAACGTTTACAAAAATGCAAAAGCCGCAGTTACCATGTATGGAAGAAATTACAGAGAGCGACGAAGTATTTTCAAACGTTTCAATTCATGCTAGCATGAAAAATATCACGACCTCTTTTATCACAACTTCTCCGGATTACAATGCACGTTGTTCTATGGATTCTAGTATTTCTGCTGCCGCTTCTTATTTACAACCACCTCCAAGGCGACGTCAAGCTCCCACAGACAATACGACAGTACAATCTAACACTGGTTTAATGGAAATTAGTCTTAATGTGGTGAGCACAACAATCAAAAGCCTATACAAACATTTTGAATCGCTTGAGACAAAAATCAACGCGCAATCAATCCAAATTCAAAGAATAGTGGACTGGATGGAAAAAAATCCTAGTCCAGCCAATTCTGTACATTCAACTCCCCAGCAAAGTGTACCACAAATCGTGTCTATTCAGCCACCACAAAACATCGTAGAGGCTGCAAACTAATCAACTTTGCCAACTTTCACACAGATAATTTGTCCAGTAGAATATGGAGATGCGGCAGTCACCATATTGGACTCATCATGGATTAGCTCAGAGAAAGAACCAATTGTTATATGTTCACCATCGAATAAAGAAATCTATGATGTATTCCACCAACTGAATTATATCAATAGTCGCCCAGACATTTAATCTCAAAACCATATCAGAACATCAGCAATAGATCTTACGCATCCAGCTCCAGCAATCATTCATTCTAATGTAACCCGACATATGGCTCCACCAGAAAATATGTCCTTACAAAGTTGTCAAAATACACTTGTGCTCAAAGACCAATCTATATCAAACCTTTTTCCACCAGTACATTCACCATTGGACCAACTTGTCGAAATTGTAGAGAATGTAGCAGTTGAAACATCTAATGCTCCAAAGGTCAATTTGCTACCGTCTCAGGCCACGAGTCTCCAAATGGCAACACCTGCCTCCAATTCCTTGACAGCATCACAAGCACCACCAACAGTAGATGATCGTGCAGGCATTATTAAAGCAGCAGTTGACTCCTACCTACTGCAGCGATTAAATGATATATCACTTACAACTAACTTGCACCCTACCCTTGCCAAAGAATCGCAATCAATTTGCAGAGTGAATCACGTAAATTACTCAACAACTACTATGCAAGATCAGACCCCATTTATTCATCCTACAAACTTTTTACATTCACAATAACAATCCAATATGCTGGCGACTTGTACCCACGATCATATAAATAGAGTTGGCAAGGCAAACACCTTGAACACAATGGAGAAACATACGCATGGCAATTTAAGATCAGATGGCTCCGTACAAATTTCTAAGAATGAACATAAAGTAAAAAAAATGCAAATTATGATACGTTGATGCTTAAATGCCAGGAATCTCCATATGAAAAGTATGATCTCTGCAGTAGTAGTATTCTGAATGTTTTCAATGATATACATCAATTAGAAGATATTTCTTCTGCTGATGTTGATCAGGTTGAATTTTTATGTGACAATAATCTTTCATTTGTACGCTTGTGGATCAAGTTGGGTCTAGTCTTGAATACTATTTGGAAGGCCAAAATGATATTGTTTGAGATGGGTTTCCTATTGGCTCAAGATCCTGAACGATTAGTCCAGCAACCAAAGAATCCTACAGCTATGGGAAACCAGGTCCACCCAATGCAGAAGTCTCAACAAATCTGCCATTGTGCCTTCTACAAACAAACATAACCACTACCAGACATACACAAGAAAACTATCTCCCTACTTAGTCAGAACTCTAGAGGGAGCTGACATTTGCAATCAACAGTAAATAAAGATCTTAATGAATTTGAAATCGTAGCCCTCCAGGAAACATGGATGATAAATTCTCCATCTTGGGATGACCATGAGATCTCCCTGGTACCAGCAATATCTGCAGCTGAGGGCCGACCCATGGCGTGACTGTTGGTCGCAGTTAAAATTAGTGCAGGTCTTACACTGCAACCTTGGAAGTCACCAAATAATTTTTTACAACTGGTTAAAATATCAAATGGCGATCAAGATCTGGCTTTGATCAATTTATACAGAATTCCAGCGGCCGTCGCCGACAATGTCTTTTATAAAGACTTTTCCTCCTTACTTGAAACCATAGCTAAAATGAATAATATCACGGGAACCATAATAGCGGGCGATTTCAACCTCAATAGCATGGATTCTGCTAAAAGATTTGATCCCCAAGATATTGCAAGATTGAACATTTTTATCGAAGATGGATGTTTCCTAATGGCGAATGGCGAATGGCTCACTTTCAGGAGCTATTCCAGCTCAACCAACATGGGAGAGAGGAAATTCGAAAAGCATCATCGACTATATATTCCTATCGGAAGACCTTTTCATGAGAGCGACAAAATTTGAAATCCTAAAACAGACCACTAGTTACCACCACATACTAACTTTAAATTGGCTCTGGGGTGATAACTCCTTATTACATCGACAAAAATGGATCCCAATGAATCTAATTATCAACAACGCAAAAACTTGTTTCAGATGGTCACCTGATAAACTGGAAATGCTGAACATGGCCATACAAAACTACCAGTCCAAACCCAATTTTGAGTCTTATGTAAGCACTTTGGATCCTTTTAAAATCAAAAATCTAATTCACTTACAAGACCACCGTGCCAAGACTCACTGTCATACTTATGATTCTCATCTTCAACAAATGAAAGCAAAGTTCAGGAAGGCATTAAGATCTGTCACCAAATTGCTGCTTGATGGAAGGAAAAAAGCCAGACAATCTATTAAATGCAAATATAGGAACTGGACTCATGCTTATAAGGCAAATAAGTTTGAAAAGGATAGTGAGACGTTCATGTCCTCAATTGCCAGGAAAAGTGGCTCACAAATATGGATCTTGTCAAATGAAAGTACAGGCCAAAACCAAGTGGACTCACAGCTAAATGGTGTTTGCGAAGCCGCTTGGGTAACACACTTCTCTACACTATATCTAGATGAACAATTTAAAACTTATAATTGCACCATGCAATCTGCCTCACCATGGAGGCTGGTTTGCTTGGTGGATATTATTGAGGATCCCATTAGTAAATCCTCAACTTCACGGCAGCAGGCCCTGATGATCTCTCAAATTTCACGTTAAAAGAACACCCAAAACAATGGGCCATCATTTTGAATAACATCTTCCAACATATCCTTCAAACTCAAAAGATCCTAAGTTCATGGCGTAAATCTCTCATCATCCCCATCTTTAAAAAAGGGAACAAGCATTGCCACCGAATTATCGCCCAATAGCACTCCTCGATACGCCGGGAAAATATTTACACGCCTTGTTTTGCGTTACTTCAATCGATGGCTAGATGAGGCCAAGCAACAGGACCCTAACCAAACAGGTTTCGTTGCAGGCATGGGGACAGAGATAAAGCTTTTCACACTGAATGCATTGAAAAAGCAAGCACATAATTCTAAAGTTCCAATTTACTTTGCTTTTATCAACCTGAAATCTGCTTTTGACTCCGTATCGAGGGTCAAATTAATGGACAAACTCATTGGGGCACATTGTCCATCAAGCTTGGTTGATATTTATCAATTGCATTCTTTCACATCGGTACAGATTAGACTTTCTATGGCTGGTCTCTTGTCATCAGTAATATGTACTGCAAGAGGGTTGAAGCAAGGCTGGATACTTGCTTCAGCTCTCTTCAACTTTTTCATTCACAATGTGAGGTTTTCTTTCATGAATATTGTTACTGACTCTCCAAAGATTGACAATGTGGCGATACAAGCTCTTTGGTACGCCAACGATCTCGTCTTAATATCTAAGTCCCCGATAGAGCTCCAGAGACTGATTACTGCTCTAATGCAATATTTCGATGAAAACGAGCTTGTCATCAATTTAGAGAAATCTCAAGTTGTTATGTATGCCCCCAAATGTTCATCTCGAAATCGAATGGAATGGAAAGCCAAAAATGTTAATCTTGAAATTGTGCTGAATGACATCTACTTAGGCCTGGCCTTTGACAGTCACCCTGTTTCCCAATCACAGATTACCATCAGTAAAAACAAGTTTGACAACTGCCATATCTCAGACCAAACTAATATTACATACATTTGGTAAATGTTCCATTTGGCCAGCAGTCACCTTCTGGCGTCAGAAAATTACCCCCACATTGTTATATGGGCTAGAAGCAACTACCATCATGAAAAGCAACTTCCTTAAAAAACTTGAAACCAAATATTGGTGTAAAATTTTAAATGTCCCTCAGTCTATTCCGGGACCTTGGCTGAGATATGAGCTAGGTCTCACCTCACTACAAGCTAAATACCATTGGCAATTATGTGCCTTATTTTGTAAATGTCTGACTTATTCCAATTCTGAATCTTTTTAACAATACTTGCTAACTATATGTTTACAACTAAACATCACTTTGTTCAAGAGTGGATCGGAAATGTTACTGAAATAATGGCAAATGCTGATGTTACTTTAGAAACTTTGATTAATGATCCGAACAGAGCCAACAAAATATATTTCTACAAGATTGGATTAATACCCGCTCCATATGTTTAACATATAAACATTTTGATCAGCAACTTTTTGGTGAAAAGAAATTCGGCACAGTAGAACCATATTTGTGCAAGGCTCCTAATCTTCATATACACACAGCCATACCAAGGTTACATTTGATGTTATGGCCTACTTGTGATCTTATGGCCCAGCGTAAAATGGTTGACCAAGGTGAAAATCTTTGCCATTTCTGTGTTAATGTTTTAAACAAAGAAACATTGGAACATCTGGTTACAGATTGTATGGCGCTTTCTGATGTGAGAAATAAATATTTTGCTAAGCATATGGTAAATATTGGAAGTGTCCCCTCTGAACATAGATGGGCTACGATAGTTGCAACAACTAAAATGAGTATACGTATAGCAACAATTAATTCCCTTAATGCTCTGCAGCTATCCGATGAGCACAACACTGTAGATTTGTGAATAATCTTGAGCCACTTATATATGTACCTGGTTTGCTATGCTACATATTATTATTATTATTATTATTGTAAGTTTTCAAGTGCTCTTTTGTTCTTATGCTCATTTGTTCTTGTTTTCTTTGTTGTTTCCTAATTACGTTTTTAACTATGTTTTTAATTATGTTTATATAAATTGTAAAGTTGAGAAATCTGCTAAATCAAAACAAAAAAAAAAGAAACAGTATGCATGTAAGTCCAGGAACCATCACATATCCCGTGAATTAGATTTCCTTGGCTGACTTACACCAATAAGGGGATAATAATCAGTTCTGATAGGATAGTTAGTCAAATATCCCATAACGGTCTCTTGTAGGCCCTCCTTACCCTTCTTATGTCATGTCTTGTCTGAGGGTTTGTTGTTTCTTGCCCCAATGACCCCCCCCTAACTACCTGGGACTGAAGATCCACTTAGGTCAGATTTGGAAACCCCTCAGTTCTTCCATATATGTTTCCCCCAAGGCTTTGGCTACCCATTCAAGGGACATTTGGGATACTAAGGTCATTAGATGGATATGTTGACCAGTCCGATCTTGGTGCAGAAGAAGAAAAAAAATCTGTCTGCCTGTTTTTAATAGGGAAAAATGGAGGGAGGTGTGCTGGAACATCTTGTATTAATGTAGAGAAGTTTGGAAAATCCCTACCAATGATTACTTCTTCTAGAAGGCCTCGTATAATGGCTGATGGTATGATGGTTTCCTTCCCTATAAATTTGATAGATACGAGTATCTTGGGACACACCTCATTATCCCCATGTACGCAGGTAACTCTGAACAATTTCTGATTTTTAAGATCTCTTTGCGAGACAAGGTCTGCTCTGACTGCAGTTTGACAGACTTCAAGAGTCTATCAAAGCATACAATACTACTCCATTAATGGAAGTCTTTTCATGGGTAAACTCTACAGTAGAATGACAAAAACATACGCTAACAGATTTTCTGATATCCGTTCTGGTTCTTTCCATTCATCTACCATCAAACACTCTATCCATTCATCTACCATCAAACACTCCATTTCCATGGGTTTTTCTTTCTGATTTTTGGGGCAGTTTCTTGCTATGTGACCAACATCTTTACATGACTAACAGGTGAGCAGTTGGACTTTAGACTTTTGGACTCATCTTTGTTTACTTCTTCTTTGATTTTAAATTCTGGTTTTCTGAACTCAGATTTTCCTCTATGTATCCCTATCCATTCTCTTGTATTGGGGGATTTCCCCCTCATTCGAATATGAATGGTGTTGGGCGCGAGGACATTTGATTATCTTTATTCTCACCTAAAAGTGTTTACTTGCATCTGAGTGGTTTTGAGTTGTCTCAATGGCCAAGGAAGGGTAGGTTTGTTCAATTGTAAGACTGCTTCTGTAAGGAGGAAGATAAAGAGTTAATTCATTGTTCTATAGTCAACATCTCTATCAGTTCTGGTAAAGGTATTTTTTCAGTCCATAGAGAAACAGGGATTTTGATTATTTCCCCCAACTTTAAAGAAGTTTCGCCAGGGTTCAGTCTGATGTTTCTTACTTTCTGTATTTGAAAATTACTACTTTGTCCTACTCTTTGCAGGAGGCCTTCCTTAATATGTGCAAAAGGTGTGGCACCTTGGAGATTAAGTAATGTATATGATGTTTGTAGTTCACCTTTGAGTAAACGATTTTTAAATGATCATCCCACTGTTAGGCAGAATCATATGCAGTACCCTTTGGGAACACCACACACAATTAAGATTAGAAGGGACAGTACAAATTCACCTTTGTACAATACAAGCCTGTACTACACAGTAAAGAGGTAGCGATGGCTGAGCAGCCAGACTTATCTCAAAGAGTAAAGTGAGCAGTATTGTTATTACACAACAGACAGCAATTACTATGGTTCAAACAAACACTGACTCAAGGTTTCTGAGTAAAAGAATATACATTTATTTACACATCAGTTATAAAACATTTCACTATTATCAAGCAGTTGAAAAATCACAATCTTAATACACTACACTACACACAATAGATTCTGTTAAGCTCAAAATGGAGTGTTAGCAAAATGGCACTCCAGTAATTTAAAAGGGAGGGAAAGACAAAGTTAGACAAAAGTTGAGCAGCACCAACAAGTAAGTAAGCAGGGCAATCTATAAAAAGTAACTACAGTGAGGAAATCAAATCAAGAGGCCTGGTTCAATGGACCAAAGTCTTTACAGAGTATCACACAGTTCAGAGTAGTTCGTGGTTAAGTCTTTGCCAAGAGTTCAGAATGAAGTTGGTCGGACAAAAAGTTACTTTAAAGAATAGAGAAGGACAAGCCCTCAGATTGGCAAAAGATTTCAAACACTTCTACCGCGGTCGGACGGAACAAACAACCGGATTTGAACAGTATCTTAAATGGAGAAGAAGGCTGTAGCTGAGGCGGACGTTCCTGGCAGGAACTGCAGGCGCACGGTTCCTGAAGCGACTGTCGGACTGACACGAAGTAGGAAGACTGGAGGGTCCTGCACGGCCCATGGAAGAAACCAGCAGCAGAGCGAAGCAACGGATAAAAGGTGCGCTCCTTAAAACCCAAGCTGGGTCCGGTCCTCCTGGCTATCCGGTTCACTGTAGCTACGCACAGCAAATTCGACCAGAGGAGGGAGGCCTAGCTTGCAGTTTAGCGAACTGGTTGGTCCCACCAGACCCGCAGCAGGGCTTCACCGGGAGGTTCAGTCGTGGTAGATGTCCTCTTCTGTCAGCTTCTCTTCGGTTCTCTCGATCCAGTGGCAACTCTGCCTTCTCAGTCCCAGACATCTGCTTTTTATGCAGTTTTCCCCCATTCACACAGCCTGGCTGTCAATCACACAGCAGGGTGGCTGTCCTGGCAGGACAGTCACCACAGCCAATCACAGAGCATGCAACATGGGTCTTCCAGGAGACCCTGTGCAGGGAGTCTCAAACCCCTCCCTCACATCCTGTCCCCCTCAGACATTTAGGTGCCTAAGGAGAGCTTCTGTGCAGAAGCCCGCCAAAGGTCGGCGAACAAAGGAACCAAACCTGGTTTGGCACGCAGAGTAAAACACGAGAAAGACTTTAACAAAAAGAAATGGTGAATAAACCCAGCCGGAACCAAATACAAGTAAATATGGTCCAGCAGGTTTAGGTTTGAGGCTACTAAGATAGCCTAAAACAATACCAAGGCTATTTAAAATAACTGTGGTAGGAAGAATAGGGTAGATACCACTGCCACCAGCCAAATCTTAATGAAAAGGGAATAAAATAATGTTCCATGAGAAACAGACAAAAAGGGATAACTATTAATCCTTTTCAGAACTCTATGTAAGATAGTTTGTACCGGGTCTGTGGATTTAAAAATTCTGATAAAGTCAATGGCAACTTTACATGTTCTGGGAGACAGTAGTCAGTCCCAGAAAATGGAGTTTAAAGTGGGAAGTCTGAAAAAGACAACCCTGTGTCACTGCACTGAAGGTGCTGTGTAACACACAGTAAAAAGATGATGCCTATGGAGTAGGTGAGGCTCCACAGTCTATGAACACATAAATGTTAAACACACACAGCAAAAGACATGTAAGACTGGGAAAAAAAGGCTCACACTCTTACCAGGTGAAAAAAATAAATCCTAGAAATCCAGCAAAGCTGCTGAGGGACTTAGTAGGTAAGGGAAATTAGCCATTCTGGAGAATTCTCCCTAACACCCACCCGAACTCTACTGCAAATCGTTCAAAGTTGAGAAAATAATGAACCAAGTCCTCATATTCTTGGTATGGTTGAAGAATACCTTGAGGCAACAGAGGTTTGGCATGAATGGCAATCAGCTGTTCCAAACATGACTGAAGGAGGGTTTCTGCTTTTTTTCTGGTGGGCCGCTAATTGGGCTAAGGCGTCTTCAATAGATCCCACACTTATATGACGTATTAAGGTTTTGTCTGAATCCTCCCCTTACAGAAAAAAGATGAATCCAACTACTTCATCTTCAGGATTGATTTTAAGAAACTCTGACTCATAAGTATCTGAATCAAATTCTGGTAGAGAAAACTGAAGGGGTCAGCTACTTGTAAAACAGAGGTCAAAGGTGAGATATATGTGAGAAAGGGTTTCCCTTTAAGGACAGATTCCAGAGCACTAGGTCCAATAAAGGTATCAGGTGATCTTATCTTCAGGATTATACGGTCCCATTGTTGTAGATGAAAATGAAAAATAGGAAAGCTATCAAGTAACAGTTGGGATTGAAAAAATAAATCTTGGTGTCTAATGGGGATGTGGGCTTGTAAGAAAAAGGCCTTCTTTACAGTATGTATTCAGTCTGAAGCTTCAACGTCAACAATTAGCTTCTCACTGATTGGTGGTAAAACAATAAGCAACAAGGTGTCTTCAATTTTTATCAATTGAATCGGATCACACCACTGACACCATACATAAGGAAGGCATGGTATCAACAGTAGACACAGACACACTAGATGCAAGTTCTCAAAACCTTTATTTTATAGTTTACTGGGGTTGGTTGAATTCCTAGCTGGCCCTAACTCTAAAATGGGAGTAGTCTCGCCCATTAAACAAACAAGAAACGTGTCCAAGTCAGTCTTGTCAAAATAAAAAGGCTGATACAAAAATAAAACAAACCTTACCCTCCTTCTCAAATAACAAATGTGTAAAGGGAAAGCAAAAAGGAAAAGTAATGTCTTAAAGAAATGTCAGAATGGCTTCGCTAACAACTCCCTTCCCCACGTTCAGAAGCACAGGGTCATGAGAGTATAGGTAGATGGCACAGTTCTATCTACAATTCAACAGTTCAGGCTTGGGCTTCAAGCTTTTAACAGTTTAATCAAGTCTTTAGGCATCGTCCAACTTACCACAAATACACAGTTTTGCACATGACTTTCGCTTTGCCACTATTCAACAGAGACGTCCCTTCGTCAGGCTTGAGCCTGCCTCTCTTTTTGCATTCAACTCTTCACATTATCACAGTTCAGCACAGGCTTCCCTCCAACGGGCTTGAGCCTGCCTTTATCTGTGTGGGGGTTCCCTTTCCCACGTTCCTTCACATTTAACTTACACTCTACCGCAGTCCAGCACAGGCTTCCCTCCGCCGGGCACGAGTCTGTCTTTCTCTTATTACTGTCGAAGACTTTTGCAACTGCAAGACATTTACGTAGACCACTGCATGACCACTTCAACCTCCTTTTAAAAAAATTGACAATCTACACTCTTCATCACTTCACAACACCAATTCTCATGGGTACTTGTAGTTTCTTACTCTCTTTGCTCTCTTTACTAGTGCCCTGTTGGAATCTTTCAAAGTGCATATGCAACACCAATTCCTCTAGGTACTTGTAGTTTTACTTTTGCCCTCTTGGCATCTTTCAAAGTTCACATGCAACTGAAGTGCCTCTTTGTACATGTCGTTTCTTATTCTCTTTACTTGTGCCCTCTTGAGATCTTTCAAAGTTCATATATTTTCACTCAATTAACTCTCATTCAGCATCACAGTTACTTTCTTGCCTTTGTTTCCCGCTTTCCATAACTCAGAACGTTACACAGAGAATCTTAAATGTGCGATTCTGCCTGGCCGGACCACTCTGTTACTTTGCATACTGTTCTCTCCATTCATTCATTGTCCTCTTCATTATGCTTTTTATTGGCATCGCACAACCCTCAACTTTTGTTACATGCCTCTTTTGCTATTAACACAAACCGAGCTATTGTTGCCTTCGATAACTTACTGGTCATGTTCATAATTATTTTATCTTCAATTCCTTTCACGTAGCAGTCAAGGCCGTCACCAATGTCTCCTCTGCTCCTCCTCAACTCTCTCTTTCACCCGGGAGTGTAGTGGGCCACCTGGAAGCACTTTGAAGCTTTCTCCATTCCCATCATGCGGTTTCGGTCATGAAACAAGTACGGCTTCCCAAAAGTTTGGAATTCTTTCCTGGCTCTGTCTCATTCTGCGCCACTACCGATCATCCCCTTGGCCTTCCAACTTCCATAGCCTGTTTCGCATCATCCCTGAAAGAGCTGTTCCTTCGCGTACCGAGCGGCGCTCAGAGTGTGTCTGTGCCTGCCATCTTTTATCCTGACATGGAGTGTTAACAAGTGGCAGGTGTATGTAATTAAGATTATGTGCCTGACTCTACCTGATCTCATTAGCGGGACAGGGCCATTGCAAGTCAGTAAAGGTAATCTTCCTGGCTTCCTTCGTCATCTTCATCGGCTCATTAGTGTTGTCAATGTGAAGTCAATGTGAAGTGGGGAGGAATTATGGGAGTTGTAGTTTCCCATACAATAAGCAGGCATAGGTGTTAGATAGGTTAGGGAAAAAAAGGGGATACCATGTCACCATCAGGTGCTTCACCCCCAGACCTGAGGACTCCCTACCCAGGTGATCATCCCTCGCTTGTCTACCGCCAGGTTCGGAATCCAAAAGCGATGGCCTTTCACTGGCCACCTGAGTACCGGAACCCGGGGACTAGGTTGTGACACATCCTCTGGTTGTCCACAGTGCCCTGTGACGAATCTTTGAATTACATCAATTCTCCACATGGGGCAGCCTTTCCCTGCAAGGCTATGGTGGTGTGGCGCTAATCAATATTCCTCCTAGGGGTGGTAACAAGAGGTAGGACCGTCCAGGGGTGGGCTCCCCTCTTGGGTTGAGGATGTATATTCTGGGCCATAAACATCTTATTCCCTTAATAGCCCTATCATCCAGCATACTGGTCAGCACCAGATATGCCTTACTGTACTCAGATGCTATATTCTAACTTGTAAAGGTCCAGTAGTACTAGGACGATGAAGCCCCGAGGGATGGCCTCAGTAAGACAGACAAAAGACTCTTGTAATTCCCCAAAGATGAAAACTCCTATAGAAATGGAAGAAAGTCTTACCTTGTTGTTAAAACCAGCTGGGAGAGGCAACAGGTGCAGAAACCAGCAGGAATTTAAAAAGCTCTGGGCAGACCAGAGTCGGAGCAGAGCGGAGGAAACAGGGGAAGTGTGAAAGGAGTTTGTCGTGGGACCAGCTGACGCAGACCTGAACGCGAAACAGAAGAGAAGACCGAGTAGCATACCAGAGCATGGAGTTGCCGCAGTGCTGTGGAAACCAGAGAGAGAAGCCCAATGCATTGGAGAGAAGAACCCCAGTCCCAGGAAGTCCAAGTGGCGTGCTAAAATCGCTTAGAAGGTTACAGGGGATGCAAGAGACCCGAAAAGGGTCACAGGGTGGAAGATGGATGGGTCCGGGACCCTAACACTTGTATACCCAGCATCCAATGAATGTTTCCTCATTGCAGTAGTGACAGTAAGCCCACTGATCACAAGAGAAGGGTCCAAGACTCCAACCAGTACAAAACAAAGCATCTGAGTAGAGCTTCCTCATTGCAGTGCCGATAATAAGCCCACTGACAACTAGAAATTGACCATAAACCCTAATCAGTACAAACCAAGCATCCAAGGAGAATTTCCTCATTCAGTGGTGACAACAAGTTCACTGGCCACCAGAGACGGGTCAGAGACCCAAAAGATTGTAAAATAAGCATCCAAGGACAGATTCCTCTACATAGTGGTGACAATAAGCCCACTGTCCACCAGAGATGGGTCAGAGACCCCAACTATTTGAAACCAAACATACGTGGATAGCTTCCTTGTCTTAGTGGCTGTAATAAGCCCACTGACCCCCAGAGAAGGGCTGGGCCCCAACAAAAGGTAACTGAGCAAGCAAGGAAAACTTCCTGTTCGCACTGGTGACACTAAGCCTAGTGATCAACAAAGAAGTATTTTGGACTTTGCTAACACCAAAACAGGGTGGCAAAGTGTACATTAAGCTGAAGATTGTGTGAAATAACTTTTTAGACATGAGGAGAAGGCAGTCATTCACCTGGGCAATATGCTAAAGCTCTTGGGACAAACTCTAAAGATGCCAGAGGAAGGGAGTCATTCCACCTGACTTTGTTGTGAACAGTGCCAAGAAGTACAGGAGAAGGGACTCATTCTCCTGGTACCAAAGTGGGAGTTGTGCTAGAGACGCCAGGGGAAGGGAGTCCTTCCCCCTGGCATTAATGGAAACTGTATACACCTGTACCAGGAGAAGGAAGCTATTCTCCTAGATGTGGAAATGATATAAAGGCTGTGTGAAACCCGCAAGCCAGGGAAAGGGATTCATTCCCCCTAGCATTCTTGTTGCAAGAGAACATTCTTTTAAACTGCTATCTGAGCATCAGGAGGAGACATTTTCCTGGAGAAGTAACTTTCCGTTAGATTATCTTTTAGTGGTAATGTGAGGGATGGAAGTAGGTTGTGACACAAGACTTGGAGTTTGATTTGACGGACATTCTGATGCACCCTTTAGTATTAGTTTGATGCAGGGAAACCCCTCTTAGAAGATAGGGATAGCGAGGGCCTTTTTTTATGCACAAATAAAAGTCTATAACCACCACCATAACACCTTTGTGTCAACTTCCATCTTCAACACCCTTACAGGCCCCAGTCGATTGATGCACCTTCTGCAGATATCTGTGTGCAAGCAATACCATATGTCATTTATTGTTTGATATAGTTAAGCATTTTATTAAGCATGGTGTGACAACTGCTATATTCCCACACAAAATGAACATACTTTAAATTACAGAAACCAATTTTGTGATTTAAGGTTTGAGAAAATAGTTGTAGGCCTGCTTAAGTAAGTGTGCTTGATTAAGTGGGCTACCTCACTTAGAGGTGTGAATGGCCCTTCATCTCTGTGGTCATTTGTGCTGTCATAGCTGTGGGACATAGGTCACTGTCCAGGGCAAGCAAACAAATCCAGGCTGTGCCTACTGCAGTGCACCCTGTCAGAATTCTAATCTCTCTGAGGATTCTGCTGCACATTTAGTGCGAAATGACCCCTCACACCACAACGCCCCCACTCCCTCGGGTCCCACATTCAAGACATCTTTATAGGGTGGGTCAAGAGGTGGTCTTGGGGGGGGGGGATGGCCCCCTTTTCCCAACTGCTGGAGCCAAAGCTGCTCTGTCTGCCATCCAATGAGCACTCACCAAGCACTCATTCACCATTTCACATCTCAAGGTTCTATGCCTACCTCACAGGACTCCAAGCACAAGCCCACACACACAAAAAGGAAGAATACTACACCTCTCCCTCCGTACACTGATAGATGAAACAAAGGAATACAGGAACTAAATCATGCACAGACATGGGACGAACACCATCTCAACTACAAGACTGTGGGCCAACCCATAGGATGGTAGACCTACGGTGTCCGGTCAATATGATCAAGTCAATAGGACCGAAAACAAAAGGGTCCAATTTTTTTTTTAAATATATTTATTTTTTTGGTTTACGTATAGTAAAAAAAAGTAGTGTGTACACCAAAAACGGGGTTTTGGGTGTGGACCCCCCAAAAAGTAATAAAAAATAATAATAAAAAAATTTGACCCTTTTGTTTTCGGTCCTTTTGATTCGACCCTATTGCATTTCAGTCCTTTGGATTTGATCCTTTGACCTATAACCTAGACCTACTCATACTCAGAGCCACACAGGCCCAATACCACAGAGTCACACACATACAAAGACACACAAACACACACACATAGAACACATGGACACATGGACTCATCCACACTCTCACACACAGACTCACAGTAAAGACAAACAGCTTCTAGACTGCTCTGCAGAACTACTAGACATCTAAGGAAACCACCAGCACTTTTCAGAAGTACTGCTAATGACCTAAACAAATCAGTTAAAAGAACCTCTTAGCGGGTCTGATTTACTCTCAGTGGTAATTGATAGCAGTTGTTTTTCAGTCTAAGCAGAGAGGTCAATAATTAAAATGTTGTGGCACATATGTATTTGTAAGTATTTAAGGACAGGCTGCAATTTCGCACTTAAATTACTTACAAAATGAGTTATAACAAAGAGCAGAGGCAGTCCTCGGTTAAGCTGCCTTTACATAAGACCATTGGTTGAATGAAGTATACTGAGCAGTGACGGGCTAATAATAGGAACATGAAGATTGCAAACGTTTTTAACTTAGAGAGCCTGAGGCCAGGTTTTACACAGTTACCAATTACATTGACAAGTCCTGAGGTCACAATATGGGGCGGTTGGGGGTTAGTTTGTATACAGAGGCAGAGGGTTTGAAGAGCTTCTTCCATTGCTTGTAGGTTGACTTTGAGCCTCATTTTGAAGAGTTGCACATGACCGATGGCTTTGATTATCAAGGGAAGAGCATTCTCCTGGAGTGAAGCATATATGTAAAAGGAGCAAACGTGAGGGTAGGCACAGAGGGATGTGGGGGACATAAGACAATATTGAACAGGACCATGGATGCATATATAGACAAGTGGCAGGAATTTAAAAAGAGGTACATTTTGCTTGGCAGACCATACACCCTGTTAACAGTAGACAGAGGTAGGGAGGTAGGGTAAAAAAAGGGTAGGTTGTAAAGTGCATGTGCCACGAGGGAACAAAGTGAAGAGTTTAGCTCAAGAGTTAGGTTTGCATAATAGTCTAGTTTGCTGATCACAAGAGTAGAGAAAAGGGTTTTAGTTGAATGGTGCATGAGGTGTGGGAAAGTTTTATAATGTTTAGGATATTGTGTCTGGCGGTGGTGTCAGTGACCATAATGTACTGGTAGAGCTCCAGTTCAGTCCTAAAGTGTACACCAAGGTTGTGTAAGATGGGTGATGAATGTGAGGGGGACAGGGGAAAGCAATGGGAGAAGGGAGGGTGTGGTTGGAGCCGAAGGCAATGGAGAAAGGTAACTTTCCTTCAGAGATTTCAGAGGAGAGCAAGGAGTATGCGAAGACTATCTAAATATCATCAGTGAAGTGGTGATAATTAAAGCTAAAGGGGGAAATGAATTTACTGATTGTCCTGAGAAGAGATTAGGTAAATAGGGTGAGGAAAAGTCGGCCTAGGGCCTATTCTTGAAAAATATCCATTGAAACAGGTGCTGGGGTGGAGCTGCTTGAGTCCTACAATCTTGAAAGTAGTTGTTAAAGATATAGGAGGCCACCCACTTGAGTATTGTCTAATTGAAGAGAAGAGAGAAAGAGTTTGATGGAGTGTTGTCTGCAATGACAAAGTCAGCAGAAATTTCTGAAAGGATGAGAATGCAGAGGTGTGAGTGGTGGTAAGAACATTTGCCACATAAATGAGCGCAGTCTTAGTGGATTGTATGAGCCGAAATCCCACTTTTAGTGGGTCAGCAAGTGAGTGTACCTCAACAAAGTATACTAGGAAGTTGAAGACAATCTTCTTAATGATTGTAGAGTGGTAATTAAGGTGAGAAAGAGGTCTGTAGAATGTGGGGTTGTTGGGATCAACAGTTGGTTACGTTGGGAGAGGTATGACTGCATCTGCTTTGTAACAAGCTGGGACGATACCAGTTGAGTCAGATAGGCTGAATAAGGCACATAGGTGAGCAGAGGAGAAAGGTGCAAGTTCTGTAACAATTCTTGGGGTAAAAGGGCCAATTTAAGCACAGGATGATTGGCAGAGAGAAGCTTGGGTAGTGTGAGGGTGTGTTAAGGATATCAATCAGGCGACATGCACACCTTGGTCTCAGCCTAGTATGTAGCACCTAACTGAGGTAATTTTCTCCTTATTTATGTGGATTACATTTTGGGATGATACACCACTCATATCACACCCCCTTTTCAAATACCCTGGGTAACAATGGACTATGAACCAGGCTGGTTGATCAAATGCAATATGTATTTATTTATTTAAAATTCAAAAGAAATCACACACTTTTTAATATGGGGCAGCAATCACCAATGGGGTGATAGTTACAATGAGAATGTTACCAACGCACTGGGTTTGACTTTTTAGTGGAGCATATACACAGCACAGCAGAATAGGAGCAATGCAAAGATTCTAACAATCACAAAGAATGGATTACCAAATCAAAGGCATACAGTTTAGAAATGAGAAAGTTTAACACAGATTGCCGTTAAATAAAACTTTTAAAATTTACACTTTTGCAATGCCCGCCTAAAATTACCCAAATGGTTTTTAATAATAACAGGTGAAATACACTGATTTGATCTATGTTGGGCGATAGATATATATCACAGGTACAAAATGGAATTGAAAATAAGTCTTTAGCTAATACATTGAAAGAGTTATCCAATATAGAAGGAGGCACGCTTTGAGTAAAATGAAGGGTGAAATTTTAAAGGAAATCAGTTTGTGTCATGATGCCTACCCCCGGGCATCCATCAACCCCGGAAGCAGGCATCATGTTACCTGGAGCAAACCCAGAAACCCCTGTTAGGGGCTATCTGGGTATAGTCCTGGTGCCTATGGCGCCAGGCTTATATGTTAAAACTTACCTGATGCAGACCATGCTGAAAGGGATCCAAGCATCCAAGGCCATGTGAGGCATGAAGGGTCTATTTTATCTTAGGGACTATTTTGTAACTCGGGTGTGGCTGTGGAGGAATACTTACCTGGGACTACTTTGAAGGCTATTTAAACCACGCCCGAAGAGCAGCACATGCTTCGCGTTATTCTGCATCCAGCAGCGTAATGCTCACCGTGTCTGCAGTCAGCATCCAGCATCCTGCCACGCCCGCCTCGCGTCCAGAGAGCCTAGAAAGAAGGGAAAGAAGAAGAAAGGTTAGAACAAGAACTTTACTGGATTTCTTACCTGATTTCGGATTCAGCGCATCTTCAAACCAGAAACAGACTTCATTTTAAACGCGTTGCATCGCCAGCAGCAGCGCTGCGCCATACTCACTGTTCCTCGCACCATCTCTACGATCCGGTGCTGTCTCCATCACTTGGTTGCCGCATTCAAGCCCCTAAGGGTGACAAGAAAACAACAAGGTGAGCCAAGGGAACAAACAAGGACAATCTCTTGCCACCATATGCTTACCTGATTTTACCGCAGGAGGTATTGTCCACCAGCACGACAAATCTTCCCATGCTGCACCTGCAAGAAAAGAGAAAGCAGCGAATTAAACCTTGGCATCATTTACCGGACAGTGTTACAAAACACAGACTCTTACCTGAACGCTTTCAGCTGCCACAAGACGATCATCTTTTGGGTCTAAGCTGAAAAAGAAACAAGGAATTGGACAAGAGTGATTAATCGGACATTTTGAACTCATTAGAACTATATACTTACGGCCTTTCGCCCAGAGGTTTGGAGCCAAGATTTGTCCAGAACTCTTCCAATATCCTCAAGCCAGTGATGGCCATCAACGCGCCCCTGTATTCTTCGCAGGATGGAGAGCTCATCATACAAAACTATAAGGTGAGCTTTGTGAAAGGGAATTGTCAGAAGTGATAAGTAGGGACGCGGTGAGGTGTTAATACTAAAATCCACGGGTGGCTAATTCCCTTTCCCCGTCTTTAGGAGACTACTTCTACGGGTCAAGCAGACGAAGCTAGGTGGGCTAGTCCAGTCAGTCATCTCTGCACTATGCATCACGTTGGTGGAGACCGTGGCTGTCCAGTTCCACTCGACACCCCTGTGGGAGCCAGGTGAGCGTACCAGTTTGTGAAAATAACAGTTCTACTTTAAACTAGTTTTAAAAACTAAGAAAAGAGGTACGCCACCCTTGAATTCTCTGAGTTACGCTGCAGTTGTAACCGTTCACGCAGTGTACCCTCTTTCTTTAAGGAAATTTACTTTATTTAATCAAAATATCGCTAATGACATATGATCTATGCAAGACAGAAATTGAGAGAAAAGTAACGCTGATGCTTGGAGATTAATGACAAAATGCACAGAGAATTCTGACAGTTGTACAAGTTATGAGGATAAGGATAGGATGATTTATAGAGTGGGATGAGGACAATACAAGACAAAGTGTACTAGGGATTTCTATGGGGTGATGAAATACTCACAATCCACTTTTTAGTTTTGGGCTTTTTGGACAGTCAACCGGGTCTGGTCACTACACGGCAGGGCACCTGGCAAACAGCTGTGCAGTTCTGGTCACCGGCTGGCAAGGACTGGACGGATAATTCTGGTCACTGGATACTACAGGTCATCAGGATAGCTGGATGGCAGCAGCATGTAATTAGTGGCAGCAAGCCAGGCTGGATCAGGATGCAAAAGGCACCACAGCTTTCCCCTTGTTAGTGGGAAATTTAGTTTGTTTTTAAATTTGAGGCCTTGCTGGGAATAGGACTTGGGTTTTGCAGTGGGCCCTGGAGTAGGATCAGCAATGCTTGGCCTTGTAGTTGGAGTCTGGATCTGGAAGATGACGGGAACAGGAGCGCAGCCCAGGAAATCAGTAAGAGTGTGTGTGTCTAGAATCTTGTCAGGGACCCTTATTTATAATGCATAATGACATCATCAAAGTATAGGCTGGGCAGGGTTAACTAAGCATGCCTCTAAACTACTTGGATTATATAGGGTGCTTGTCTCTGCCTTGCTCTCAACTGGTTGGATTTCCAAGGGAATGGTATAAGATTTATGAGGTGAGTTTTACAATGTCCAAAAACTCCCACACTTACTTTACTTAAAATCCGATTTTGCCAACAACATACATTTATACAATTGCAATCTCAGCAAATTATGTACACAGGTTCCATATTTTGTGCAGCACATATACGTCCAATCCTCCAGTCTTTGGGACCTTGTTTTGCCCTTCTGATATATGTTTGTAATTCTGAGCATGAAAAATTTGGCCTAAAATTCCATAACTTTATACACAGATGTGAATTATCTCAAGGGATGTATGTACAAAAATGTATGTTTGCAACATTGATACTTTTCTATTTATCCTCAATACTTTGCCCTTTCTGTCTCCAAGGTGTCAGTGAATTCTACCATGTCTCAAAAGAAAGCACAACAAATCACTTTATACTGCAAAATCTTTACAATTTTCAAAGTCTTTCTGCAGAGATAGAAGTATTTAAAGTTTATTCCTGAAATAGTCTTTGGGAACAAATGGCAGTCAGTCCCTTTGTCCCTGGGCCAGTTTTTTCTTCTTTCCTTCAACTGCTGCCAACTGTCATTTCTTGGTGGGGGTTTCTCCCTTGATTGAAGTTTTATTGCCCCTTCACACTTCAGACTTCCTTCCCTAGGAGCTTCATTGTCAGGGTCGCAGCAGAGACGAAAGTCTGTTCAACCCCGTAATTATCAGGGGGCTGTCAGTATCTGCTGAGAGAGAGCCCTCCTTTTGGTGCCACCCATCCAAGCAGAAAACCTGTTTTTCAACTTGCAACTCCAGCCACCATAGTTTTAACCTTTATTTTCTGATCTTAGAGCCAGAATTAAAACAAACCTGTTGCATAAAATAACCCATGTTATATAGTCTAACCAGCAACAAACCCCTTCATATTGCTAAAGACTGACAGGCCTTCATTCACTAGTGTACTGTTCCAACACACGGTCATTTGTTTTTTGTTACTTTGCAAAGGCACATTTTTTTTTACACGTGGTGCAGCTGGCCTTCCTTCTTAAATTCAACTTTTCATCTCCAGCAGAGTCACCCACTGTCTTGCAGCTATAGTTGTTCTCTTGAAAGCTGGAGTTGTTCTGCAGCATGGATACATTGAATCAGACATGGCTTAGCCAATTAGAGTCTCTCTTTGAACAGCTGAGTTTTGGATACTTTTGCAAAGAAAATGAACGCGTTTCCCATGTAAGTAAAAGTAAAGTTCCTTGTTGATTTCTTTTTTTTTTAAAGTTGGTTTGACAGGGCTTGTCAATTCAGAATCATGCCTGGTTGTGCTCTAACACAGTGAGACACACATGGCTTGGTAGGGCTTTTTAATCACAGTGGCTTTAAGAAACAGGAGGAATTAGGTTCAAAGCTGCATTTTTTTAAGGTGAAAAAGGGTTTCTTTTCAAAGGAGATTTTGGCTTTTGCATCAAAGCAACGTTGCTTTTTTCACTTTCTTCCTTTTGTGTATGTCGGTACCCACTGGAAATCTCCTTCAATGTGCCCCCTGGTTCCATCCTGCCCGATGTGTGCTGGGTGCAGTTTTGAGCCATGGCGCTGACAGGAGCCAGCGCAGCCATTTGGCTGTTTCTGGACACATATCCCCCCTGTCATGATCTCTGCTTCCAAAAGGTCAGGGTTTTCCCAACTCCCTTGGAAGCAGATCCATAACCCAGGTTCCGAGTGCCAACCAGTCCCAATTGGGACCTTTTGGACCCAGTCCTGGCGCCAGTGGCACCAGGCTCATAAATATGCCCAGTCCCAGCGCTGGAAGCGCCGGGCTCATAATGCTTGGGTGGACTTACCTGCAGCAGACCATGCTGCTTACTTGCCTGCCAGTTGAGCCTCTGATCCTCTTCTGTTTGGAACTACTTTTCCTGTTGGGTGGGGCAGGAGCCACTCCCTAGATTCAGAACACTGGAACTCTTCTGGAAAGCAGGAACTCTTTTCTTACCTAGGCGTGGCTGTGGAAGGAGACACCTAAGCACTACAGGAGGCTATTTAAACCACACCCGATGGATGAATCTTGCTTTGCGTTATTCTGCATCCTCTGCAGCAGAACGCTCATCGTGTCTTCTGCATCTGATCCTGGGCCTAAGGAAAAAGGCTTACCTTCCTGAATCCAGTCTTCAGCAACACCTATAAAGACAAGAAAGAACAGGTTAGCATTACGGTCTTCAGTGACAGCTCTTCACTTACCTGGTCCATCGGCTGTCACCAACGCCTCGCGCTGCATTCCGGCATCTGAAAGACAAAGGCTTACCTACTCTTCGTGCGCTCCGGAGGTCTTCACACTGCATTCCGGCATCTGAAAGACAAAAGCTTACCAACTCTTCGCACGCTCCGGAGGCCTTCGGCGCTGCATCCCGCATCTGAAAGACAAAACAAGGTGCGTTTAAAGACATTGGGGAACTTTAATACTCACGTGCCATTACTCCTTTCCACATCTAACCCAGTGGGTATTCCGGCACCCTGCAGCCGCTCCGAACTTGTACCTGCAAAATAAAAAGACAGTTAGAGCGCATCGTGAAGCAGGCAACAAGCGCTTACTTACGTGCTTCCAGGCGCTTCTATTCATCACACGGGCTCCATCTTCAACTCACTTCAGCCCGTCATCCGCCATCGCCGGAACCCTGCAAAACAAGAAACATCATTACTAAAGACTTTAAAGACATTAGAATTACTCGAAACTTACAGTTCGTGCAGTAAACGACGGACAGCAGTCCTCTGAAGTCAAGAGGCCTGCTCCCCTTATCCAGTGAAGAAACTGGTTACAGCACCCTGCCCCAAGGCAGATGGAGAGTACGGCGTTCACTTACCTAAGGTGAGAGCGTTAACCTTTGGGGTTCTACAGGAGAAGAGAAAGGGAAGAAGAGAGAGACATTCAATAACCCAGTTCCTTAATCCCATATTTTCTATCTGCAGACATCTTACCCTTCAAGTCAGACATACAGTGCACAGAGGTCCAGCCCAAAGAGCCAGCCGTGTGTTACACATCACCTTTGCAGATACGGTATACGCCCAGTCAAGACCGGCGCCTCTACGGGAATCAGGTGAGCGTTACAGAACGCAAAGCCTACCACAAAACTCCCGTCCAGGCGCTATGGAAACCTCGGATACCGACCAGCTAGCCCAGTTGCTTGGGGAACTAAGGGCAGAAGTGCATGCAGCCCGTCAGGAAACGAACGCTCTAAGAAGGGAACTGATTATTTCCAAGGAGCGAACAGATGATCTTGCTAGACAATTGCTACAGTCACAAGCCGGACAGACCCCGTTACCCGCATCTGGGGGAAATCTTCCTTCTACATCCTCTATGAATCCAGTGCACATCAACCTACCTGGGAATGTACCTCTGGCTCCGCCCGAACGATTTTCTGGTGACCCAAAGAGGTTTGCAGTATTTATCAATCAGTGCCGGTTGCATTTCTTATGCCGGCCAGCAGCCTTTCCAACTGATCAAGCTAAAGTAGCTTTCGTGCTTTCATACCTTAGTGGCAATGCGGCAGACTGGTCGATCCCTCTAGTAAATCAAGATGATCCGGTCCTCCATGATTTTCAAGCTTTTCAGCTCAGTATGGAAAAACTGTTTGCAAGACATTCACAGGGGCAGGCCTTGGACAATGAGCTTCTTTCGTTGCGACAAGGTAATCAAGACCTTTTGGCTTATATTGCGTCTTTCAACAGACTGATAGTGGAAACTCAATGGCCTGAGGACAAAAGGATTACGCTGTTTTATAGAGGTCTACGTGGAGAGCTCAAAGATGTGTTAGCCCAAGTAGTGAATCCCCCACAAGATTGTTCGGACTATATAGACTTAGTCGTTCAAATAGATCACAGACTGCAGAACAGGAAGGCCGATCGTTCCAAGTTTGATGCTCGAGTATTTTCCAAACCGCCAACTCCTTCCAAAGGAGTAGACTCCGGGGAACCAATGCAAATAGGGGGTCTGAAAGGTCCTCTAACACAAAAGGAGCGGGAAAGGAGAAAACAGTTGCAATTATGCCTCTATTGCGGAAACTCAGGGCACTTTCTTCGAGACTGTCCAGTGAAACCTGCCAAGAAGGCAGTAGGAGCTGCAGTTACCAAAGTTACAAACTCTGAGCAGGGAAACGACCTCGCCCGACAAGAATATAGGTCCTCTTGCCGAGCGTGAAAACCAGTTCCGTGACCTCGCATTTCGTGATACCTATGGTCCTCATTAGCCCTGATAATCCGGATCGATTACATGCAATTGAAGCTTACGTCGACAGCGGTGCCATCGGCAATTATGTGGATCATGAAATGGTTTTGAGGATGAATCTAACTCTTTGTCCCAAGGCTGTAAAGGACGTCATTACTACGGTGGATGGTACGGAGATAGCCTCCGGGCCAGTAACGCATACCACTCAAGAGGTGACGCTAGTAAGTCAAGATGGACACCATGAGAAAATCGTGTTCGATGTGATCAAGGCCCCTCAGTTTCAGATTATTCTAGGAATACCTTGGTTAGAGAAACACAATCCTCTGATCGATTGGCGAGCAAGAACGGTCCAGTTTCCAGAATGTGTCTCTACTTGTCAGCCTCCACCTGGTGTTGCAGCAATTTCTTCAGAGACTCCCCAGTTACCTCCCGAATACCTAGAATACCAAGATGTTTTCCGGAAGGATCAGGCTAACTCTCTACCTCCTCATAGGTCTTATGACTGCCAGATAGACCTGATACCTGGATCTACTCCTCCTTGTAGTAGAATGTATGCCCTCACCGAGCCTGAGAACCTTCACCTTCGACAATACCTGGATCAATACCTGGCAAATGGGTTTATTCGTCCTTCCAAGTCCCCTGCTTCTTCAGCTTTGTTCTTCGTTCCAAAAAAGGAAGGAGACCTTAGAACTTGTATAGATTATCGCTCCCTGAACCAGATCACCGTTAAGAATAGATATCCGTTACCTTTGATCCCTGAACTCCTGGTCCAAGTCAGAAAAGCATGCATATATACAAAGCTGGATCTTAGAGGAGCTTACCACTTGGTACGAGTAAAAGAGGGCGATGAATGGAAGACGGCCTTCCGCACCAAGTATGGACTATTTGAATATCAGGTCATGCCCTTCCGACTTTGCAATGCCCCGGCTGCCTTTCAATATTTTATGAACGATGTCCTCAGAGAGCTCATAGATGTGTGTGTTGTTCTTTACATTGACGACATCCTCGTTTATTCTTCATCGGAATCTGAACATCGGAAACACGTGAAAATGATCCTCGAAAGATTGCGTCAACACAAACTTTTCGCTAAGTTGGAAAAATGTGTTTTCAACGTGACTGAAGTTGAATTCTTGGGATTCATATTATCACCTGGCGGAGTGCGTATGGATTCAAAGAAGGTTGATGCAGTTCTCAAATGGCCCTCACCATCCTCCGTAAAAGGTGTGCAAAGTATGTTAGGCTTCGCTAACTTTTACTGCAGGTTTATCCCCGAATTCTCTCGAATAGTCCAGCCCATCACTCCCTTGTTAAAGAAAAACAAACGTTTTGAATGGTCTACCGAGGCGGAACAAGCTTTCCAGGATTTGAAGACTAAATTTATCTCTGCACCAATCTTAAAACACCCTCGCCCCGAACTCCCCTACATCGTGAAAACTGATGCTTCAAGCCTTGCCATGGGGGCAGTTCTATCACAAAAGGACCCAGTAACCAATCAGTTGCATCCCGTGGCATTTTGGTCCCGCAAATTCTCGCCTCCTGAAATCAATTACACGATTACTGACAAGGAACTTCTGGCTATCAAGTCTGCCTTTAAGGCTTGGCGGCATTATCTGCTAGGGGCCCGACACACCGTTACTGTGATTACGGATCACCGAAACCTGCAATATTTGAAAACCGCAAAAGCCCAATCCTCTAGACAACTCCGTTGGGCATTATTCTTTGCCGAGTTTGACTTCATAATTACCTATCGACCTGGTACAAAGAACGGTAAAGCTGATGCCCTTTCTCGGATGGGAGTGGAAGAACACTTGATCAACCCTAAACCTGTACCAATCATTCCCGAACAAAGAATTCTGGGTGTAATCGCCACAGAATCCATAGAGGAAGTTAAGGATAAGGCCAGGCAACTTGTAACTCCAGCAGACATACAGAATTGGCATCTGCAGGGAAAGGACTTTGCAGTAAAGGACAACTTATTGTATTTCCAAGAACGATTATACCTACCCAGCACAGATTTACAGAAAAAAGTAATCTCTTGTTATCACGATTCTTTAATGGAAGGACATCCCGGCATGGCCAAGACCTCAGAAAAGATCAAGCGCTACTTCTGGTGGCCATCTTGGAAAAAAGATATCAGAGACTTTATAATGTCCTGTGGAGTATGCGCCCAAAACAAGAGTCAAAAGGAAAGACCAGCAGGCCTCTTACGCCCTATTGACATCCCACCTCGCCCTTGGCATACGCTTTCTATGGACTTCATCACCGATCTACCTCCATGCTCCGGATACAATACGATTCTAGTAATCGTGGACTTATTCTCCAAGATGGCGCATTTCATTCCGCTCAAAGGCTTGCCAACAGCAGCAACTCTGGCCCGAGAATTTCTCGAAAACATCGTCCGACTGGACGGTTTTCCTTCGGTTCTAATTTCGGATCGAGGTAGTCAATTTATTTCTCATTTTTGGCGAAGTTGCTGTCAGTCGGCTCAAATTGATGTGAGACTATCGACCAGTCACCACCCTCAGACCGACGGACAAACCGAGAGGACCAATCAAACTCTGGAACAGTATTTACGCTGCATGCTGCAACAAACTGAAAAAACTTGGAAAGACATCCTTTGGATAGCCGAATATGCCTACAATAACTCTGTCCATTCGGGAACTGGGAAAACCCCGTTTTTTCTTTTGTACGGCAGTCACCCTCGAACCTCAGAGTTGGATCCCCTCCAAGATCTTGAAACACCAGCAGTAGACTACCTGCATTCTACAATCACCCAAGCCTTTAAGGAAGCTGTTTCTCACCTTCAAAGGGCTAAAGAACAATACAAGAAAGGAGCAGATCAACATCGGAAGGAAGCCCCTCAATATCAAGTAGGGGATCAAGTCTGGTTATCCACCAAATATCTACCTCTAAAAGGGCCACGCACATTCAACCCAAGATACCTTGGTCCCTATTCCATCACTACCATAGTAAACCCATTAGCGGTCAAGTTGGACCTGCCCCCGCACATGAAGATACATCCGGTCTTCCACGTCTCTCTATTAAAACCCGTGCAACCTCAAACCCGACTAACTAAATCTCCAAAACCTATCCTAGTTGATGGAGAACTCGAGTTTGAAGTCAAAAGCATTCTGGACTCCAAGATCTCCAAATCTAAACTATTTTACCTAATTGACTGGAAAGGCTACGGCCCCCAAGAGAGATCCTGGGAACCTGCTGAATATGTCCACGCTCCTCGCCTAATCAAAAGATTTCTTCTTTCTTTCTTCACCGAACATTTCCTGACAAGCCAAAACCCCCGGAGAAGCCCGGTTTGGGAGGGGCCTTGAGGGGGGGTACTGTCATGATCTCTGCTTCCAAAAAGGTCAGGGTTTTCCCAACTCCCTTGGAAGCAGATCCATAACCCAGGTTCCGAGTGCCAACCAGTCCCAATTGGGACCTTTTGGACCCAGTCCTGGCGCCAGTGGCACCAGGCTCATAAATATGCCCAGTCCCAGCGCTGGAAGCGCCGGGCTCATAATGCTTGGGTGGACTTACCTGCAGCAGACCATGCTGCTTACTTGCCTGCCAGTTGAGCCTCTGATCCTCTTCTGTTTGGAACTACTTTTCCTGTTGGGTGGGGCAGGAGCCACTCCCTAGATTCAGAACACTGGAACTCTTCTGGAAAGCAGGAACTCTTTTCTTACCTAGGCGTGGCTGTGGAAGGAGACACCTAAGCACTACAGGAGGCTATTTAAACCACACCCGATGGATGAATCTTGCTTTGCGTTATTCTGCATCCTCTGCAGCAGAACGCTCATCGTGTCTTCTGCATCTGATCCTGGGCCTAAGGAAAAAGGCTTACCTTCCTGAATCCAGTCTTCAGCAACACCTATAAAGACAAGAAAGAACAGGTTAGCATTACGGTCTTCAGTGACAGCTCTTCACTTACAACGCCTCGCGCTGCATTCCGGCATCTGAAAGACAAAGGCTTACCTACTCTTCGTGCGCTCCGGAGGTCTTCACACTGCATTCCGGCATCTGAAAGACAAAAGCTTACCAACTCTTCGCACGCTCCGGAGGCCTTCGGTACTGCATCCCGCATCTGAAAGACAAAACAAGGTGCGTTTAAAGACATTGGGGAACTTTAATACTCACGTGCCATTACTCCTTTCCACATCTAACCCAGTGGGTATTCCGGCACCCTGCAGCCGCTCCGAACTTGTACCTGCAAAATAAAAAGACAGTTAGAGCGCATCGTGAAGCAGGCAACAAGCGCTTACTTACGTGCTTCCAGGCGCTTCTATTCATCACACGGGCTCCATCTTCAACTCACTTCAGCCCGTCATCCGCCATCGCCGGAACCCTGCAAAACAAGAAACATCATTACTAAAGACTTTAAAGACATTAGAATTACTCGAAACTTACCGTTCGTGCAGTAAACGACGGACAGCAGTCCTCTGAAGTCAAGAGGCCTGCTCCCCTTATCCAGTGAAGACACTGGTTACAGCACCCTGCCCCGAGGCAGATGGAGAGTACGGAGTTCACTTACCTAAGGTGAGAGCGTTAACCTTTGGGGTTCTACAGGAGAAGAGAAAGGGAAGAAGAGAGAGACATTCAATAACCCAGTTCCTTAATCCCATATTTTCTATCTGCAGACATCTTACCCTTCAAGTCAGACATACAGTGCACAGAGGTCCAGCCCAAAGAGCCAGCCGTGTGTTACACATCACCTTTGCAGATACGTTATACGCCCAGTCAAGACCGGCGCCTCTACGGGAATCAGGTGAGCGTTACACCCCCCCCGACTTCTTCTGGGCTTCCAGTTGCGGGGAAGTTGGGCAAGTGGAATTTTTCCATGGGACAAAACAGGATCAGGCATGTAGGAGTTCTTCTTCCATCAGAGAACAGTGCATCCTGCTCCTCTCGTTGTCTCTGGTCAGAACGTGGAACGACAACCCCAGCTTTCTCTTGGATCTTGCTTTCATGGTGTGGAGTGACACTCCCGGATCTCCTTTGGTTTTTCCCTTCCAGATTGCCGGGGAGGTCCTCCTTGGTCTTTAGAAAAGTGTCACCTGTACTCTATGAAAGAGAACACAAATCGGTTACGAAAATTTACCGCTAGCTGCCCTCCAATCGGGTTGACAGCAGTGGGATACGCAGGCATTCAATGATCACAATTGATAATGAAGAAAATAATCCCTGCTACATAATCATATTTACATAGCCTATCGGCTCCCTTCTGGTTCTTCTTTTCCTTATTCTCATGTTTCCAATGTCTCCTCTGTTTGATTCTCTCTTGGCTCCTCAATCTGTTGCAAAGTGTGCCTAGGTTGACAACTCTTTAGCTGATTAATATGGAACCATTTCTCTTCTGTCAATTTGCCTTTGGGGATGCAGATTCTGTAGGCTAGGCCTGGGATGGTGACCTCTTCTCCATTTTGAACTTCAGTTGCCTATGGTATCACTGGGGCTGACCGGAAGGCTTTCTTAAGGACTGCCAGGGCCCTGAGATTTACTTTCCAGTTGTGACCGGGCTTGGCAATAACTGGGATCCAAATTAATCTCGAGTCGGTTGAGGATGTGACTGCCCATGTAAAAGGTGAAGGAACACCTCACACAACCCAACAATTGTGTTCTATGCTTTTGGCACCTCTAGAAATGTTTATCATACAACTGCTAAGCAGAAGATGTTTGGAACGTGGGATTTCCAGGCCCATTAATAAACTGACTTCACAGCGGGCAGATGGTCTTTTGGGGATTCCTGAATAATATTTCGTTGATGAAGCTCTCGTCACTATTTAAGTCAACTCAGGCGAGGACAGACTCCTTCCCGTCATTTAACTGAATCGGGAAGAAGAGCTGTTTGCCCTTCTTCTGAATGCCAGCTACACTTTGTGCTGGTTTGTTATCAATTTTGGCTATAGAATTGGGATTTTTAGATTGTGGATTGGAATATAATTTCCAAGTATTTCCTTCCAGTGTGGAATGCCACTTGAAACTGGAAGGAAGGTTGATTTTCAGGAATGGAGAGTAGTTCCCATCACCAGTTTGTTGTCCTATAGCAATTACTGTCAAGTCCGGTATTTGATTGTTCTGAAAATCGAACTCAATATGATCAAGTTTTTGTTCAACCATGTGCATTGTGCCATTTAAACTAACATGGTTGACTTTAGTTAGTCAGTTTTACAATTAGTTAGTTGCCTTGATCATGGGATAAATTCTGCCTCGCAAGAGGTGAATCCGTTCTGAAGTGTCGGCGTCTGCAACCTTTGGAAAACTAACTAACTCTGATACTTAATAGCCCTGATTGAAAAAGGTGAGCTCATCACCGAAACACGTGTCTCAAAAAAGGGTACTTTGAATACATTTCGAACTTTTTTCACAATCATTGTGTGTGGATCTTTATTGACCTTTGGCACTGCATTCTTAGTGGAGGGGGGCTCTTATAGCACCGCGTATGCTTTAATAGACACATTAATTTGGTTTGTTTCTTGTACTTCTGGAATGATGTCCTGAGGATATATATAACTTGCTTTACCCACAGCAGTGTCTTTGCTTTCGAATGATATAGAAACAGAAAGCTTGTCCTGAATGAGAACTCATGCAATCATGCAGTTTCTTGAATACAAGTGAACAAGTGTTCATTGATTCCTATTTAAGGATATAGCATGCATCGAACGGTGAGGTCTTTATATCATTTACATTAGAGTGCTCTCCTGTCAATGCAGCCAAGGCTTGATCAGGTGATGAGTGCTCGTAAATAGTGAAAGTCTCCCCGGGCACCTTTTCTAATTGGACAATTTATGAACATAGGAGGTAATTTTTCTTACGTCGCAAAGGCCATCATCTCTTTGAAGGCGAATTGGAGCTTCCCACAAGAATCCCACAACAAGCTTCTCATCATTTCTTTGAAGGCAAAAGTGGTAGAGCTTCCCTAGATACATCTATGGACATAGCAGCAATATCATTTCCATCAGCTCCATGACTTGCAAACACTACATTCGCCTTTTTAAAATTACATTTATTTTAAGGTCTAACTTTTAGTATTTGGACCTAACACTTGAAACATTGGCAGTGTAAGAATAACACAATGATAAATGCCTGCAACTGAGACAATGAAGACTCACCAAGAAGAGTGACGAAGGCAAAAATGAAATTTGCCAGATCTGTAGACTACATTCCACCACAGCAGACCACTATGGTTCTCTGGCCTTTACAGGCTCTTCATGACTTCCTGGCCTTATGAAACTTTGATCACCAGCACTTCTGCATCAGCAGAAGAGTAGAATGCAACCTTCAATCGCATCAGCATATACCAGAGGAATAGCTTCCACCACCTCTTTTCTGCCACCGTCTTCCATTTTCTTGCTCTTTACTTTTTTCAAATCCATTATGAACACAAACCGATCAGCATTATACATCTCAGCCAGCCACCAAAGATCTGAGCTTTCGAGTGGTCTTAGTTTCACTGGCCTTTACAAAATTCTTTAGAGAGGGAGTTTCCAAGCATCTCATTTTATTTTTATTTTATTGAGCATTTGTAAGGCACTTTATACAATGGAATTGTGTTTCGTAGCACCACAAGGCAAAATGGGAAGGGAACAGGGGAAATAATTAAAATTGCAAAAAAGTATTATACAATCATGGTTCTACTAGGCCTTGTGGCATTTGGCCTTGCAAGTGCATTGAGGAGAATTGCAGGGGAAGGGGATGGGAGGGGGAGCAAAGGGGTGGGCAAGTGCTGGAGGAGGGCCCTGGAGGGAGGTGCTAAGGGGAGCCAAGGAGGAGAACCTCAGGCTAAGTGCTAGTATAGGTGACTCAAGGGTGGTATGTAGAGCTACTAAGCAGGGGCCAGTAGGGTAGTGTAGTGAGGGGACGGGTGCTGGTATTGACCGGGAGGAAGGCCCTGGCATTTGGTAAGATTCATGAGGAACAGACCACTGGTCACAGCGGCAGTGTGGTGATTAGCAGAGGAGGGAAAGGGGTAGAGAAGAGCAGAGTTTTGAGCAGTTTCTGAACCTAAAGGAGGTCCGGCTCAAATCTGAGATGGATAGGGGCGCTGTTCCACAGGGAAGTACCAGCCGAGGAGAGAGACCTGCCCCCAATCTCTGCTTGGAAACACATTTGACAGTTAGAGAATTGGAATTAGAGGAGCGTAGGGCTCTAGCAGGGGAACATTTTTATGGAGGGAAAGTTAGAGATAGCATGGTGTCAGGCCCCAAAATGGTATTAGCCTATTTGACCTAAATCAATTGACCTTAGGACCTATTTGATTGAATTTTACATGGGTGATTTGGCCTTCGGGGCAATTTGTTCACATATATTGCAAAATACCAACCATGGAAAGCAAGGGTTGCAGGGGTGTCCACTTCTCCCCATGTTTGATATTTTTCAATTTTGGGCCCACCCACCCCCCGCTTCCTTCAAATTGGAGGTGAGGGACAAAAAAAAAAAAAGAATGAATAATGTGCGTTTAAATTGGGCCACAAGAAAATCATTTTCGGTCAGTTTGCTGCGATCAAATAAATGTCGGTCAAATACACCCAAACCCCCAGAAGGACTTGTGGATGATGCAAGGGGTCTTCAATTTGATCCTTGCAGCCCCCGGGAGCCAGTGGAGATATTTTAGATCTGGAGAGATATGGTCCCTGGGTTTGAGGCCAAGGATGGTCTTGCAACCCTATTCTGGATTAGCTGGAGGGGGCGAAGGGAGTAAAGAGGGTGATTGAGAAACAGACTGTTGCAGTAGTTCAGCCTGGAGAGGACCAGATCTCTGGAGACATTGACATTCTGGGGTGAGGTGAGAAAGGAAGAATGCCTCTGAGGAGCTTGAACTGGAAGTGGGAATTCTTAGTAAGGTCCATGATTTGAGGGGTGAAGCAGAGAGCTGAGTCACAGATGACCTTAAAAGCAACACCCCACCCAACCGAGCAGATATCCAAAACTCAGAGAAAGTTGTCATGAATAGCGTTTGAAAGTCAATGGATTTTATTTCAATAATTATTCCATGCTTCTGCAAATATAAGAAATATAATATGTGTAACTGAGGAAAGTGGTGGACTGTCTGGAAAACTATGTATATAGTCGGAGTCTGAAGAGGTAAGCCATTGGCCACAAGAAAGTTAAACAGTTGTTGAGCTAGTGGTGCTCCTAGGACAAGTCCAAAAGTAGGAAAAAGTAATCTACAGAGCTCAAAAAAGGAATGCACCAAAATGTATTCATACATCGCAGCCGGAAAGATGAACTGAACATAGCCAACTTCATGTGCTCACCACAGGATGAACATTTATAGCCCCAAACAAAACATAAGCATATGCAAAAGAAATGTAACAAAAATATCCTAACATGACCATTGGCTGGTTGTCACCAGTCCCCTAAACAACCCTATACATTGGTCAAAAACTACTGCCAGTTACCTTTTCTCCACAAAAAATAACACCACACACCCAACATGATCTCACCCCTATTGGTCCGCAAAAAAGCAGCAATCCCATCTCAGAGGATTGTTCGAGAAGGGCTTTATTCTAATTGGACCATGCTACCTCAGACAACTGGGGCTACAACTTCCCACCAAGATTGATCAATAAGCCGCAAACCAACATGGCACACACCTCCTCTATTCATTTCCCATTCGCACTGTCTGCACCTGCTCATTATGTAGCTCATTATGATACATGTTGCCAATCCTGTTACTCCATTTTCTAGTTAATTATGTAAGGGTGCAGAAGGAGGAGACTGACACACTGATTGCATGATTGTTGGCATCAAATTTTATTTAATCAAAATAAAGAGGAATCCTGTCTCTCCCTAGCTCTAAGAGGGGTTTCTCTGTCTCTACTAAGGAACTAAGGATTCTGTCAGAATGTCTAAGCAAAGAGTATTCTGCAGTGTGTCAAAATGCCTACTTCTGTCCCTCACACCTGTAACTAAACTAAAGAAGTAGTGGATCTTCTTGGTCCAGAAGAATGGCTTCCTTCTTCTGGACAATGGATCATAGTTTTAATTGGAAAGTGGGAACTTCCCCTGAGAGAATAACTCTCTTCGAAAAATGGTCTCAGTTCCTTTCCGAAATACACACTTCTTTTCTCCAGCATGTGGTGTTGTAAAGTTCTCAGTTCTTAAACATCATTCCTTTTTGGCCATAGTTCTTTTTAACTATTGTGTTCCTGGGGAATGCCTTCCTTCTCCAGGTATCTTGATCTCAGTACTTTCATAATCCCAGGTGAATGACTCTCCTCCCGGGCCTTCTTTTGTTTTGCTTTGCAGTACACAACACCAGGGCCTATGGCTTTCTTCCCTTGATCTCCTTTGGCGAAGGTTGGCTCCTGTAATCTTCCATGCCATGTGACCTCAGCAAACGGTGAGTGAGCTTCTCGCAAGGTCAGTAAGCATCCCGGATTCCGTCTTCGGTTCCCTCTGCTTTCCGGCTCTGATAATCCCAGATCCTCTAGGGATGACTTGCCTCTGGGTTCCTCCAAGGACGGTCGAACACTGTTTCGAGTCCCTCCTCACCTTTTATGCTTACACAGTGTCCACATTGACTGGAGCGCTTACTTTGGTTCCGAGGGGCGTTCCTCATTGCTCCACACTTCTTTGTCCCAGTATTGAATCTCTACTGGGTTATTTGTATTCTTTCTGGTTTTAATCTTCCAGTGTATTTTAGGTGGGTAGTCCCTACAATTCCTCATCTCAGTTTTTCTCCTGAGGTTTGTATTATCTAGCCTACACAAATATATGTGGAGAACTACAGTGCCCTGTATAGGGTAACAGGATGAGGGAGTTTGGGGTGCAGTGTGGACATACCACGGTCTCCCTGGAAAGGCATCATTAGTCCCACAGGGGGCATCACTCCCCATCAGATCCACCCACTGAGTACCACCCCCAGCAGGACTATTGGGCAGTGGCTTTACCTCCCTGGCCTCATGGGAAGAGGCTCCCCCTCGGGAGAAGTGACGACATCCAAGGATTTGTCACACTTCCCTGTAATGAAATGAAAGGCCCTATAGAAAAACGGACAGGTCCACTGCTGAGCATCGCTTTTGGACCATCATTTCTGCTAATTTCCCCATATTATTCAGCCAATTTCACATTGTTGCTGCCTGAGAACTACTCCCACACCTCGCCCGTTGGCCTTCACAAACATGTTGTACTTTTTGCTCACACTGGGCCTTTGTCCCTTGAAAAATGATGGCCTTGCAATAATAAGTAGGCAACTATATCATACCCTTCTCCACTTGCCCTTGAGTGCTCAGCCTGCTTCTAGGAAAGGATTACATTCAGTCAAATACTCCCAAATAATAAGTAAGACCTAATACACTATAAAGGCAGCTCTGCCCCTCAGGCTGAGGCCTACTCAAAAATGGTGAAGCTAGTGTTCATTATAACTAATATCCCCACAGGCACAATGCACAATAATGCAGTGCTGTGTACTAGCTACTCTAAAAACTGCAGAGGGCAAAAAGTGCACATTTTCGCCTTGCACAAATATATACCTTGATGAACTGTATGTGTATTTGTGTCACATGGTGATTGTGTAACTGTACATACAATGCACTTTCTATCCAGATGTCATATATCCCGAAAACGTAGTAACAAAACATAGAAATACACTTGCACTCCAGATTGTCAGTAAAATTTAACAAGAATTACTTTTTGACTCATATTCGATGGAATACTTAAACAAAATTTTGAGGTGCAGGGGAGAAAGACTCAGCCTTGGTATCTAGGCTGGAATATACTAGAGAACAAAGAAATCCAAATTTTGGAAAGCTACGTCCCCTGCACACTTTCCATAAGGCAGTAAGCCTAAAAGATATAATGGCAGGTCTGTCTGGTTTAGGAAAGACTTTTTTTAAAAACACATTCAGTGTTTCAATTTTAAAGTGACAGTGTTCTGTAATCCAATACATTCAAAAATGACATACAATAATTCAGTTAGTTTAGGGGAAAAGATGTCTTCTCCTTTTATTATTTTCAGGTTGGCCCAATGCGTTTCGAGATTCATATTCTCTTCATCAGGGGCATATATTTTCAAAAATTCTTTCACATTGATCTACAAGAAATTAATCAGACATTTATTCATGTTTTGAAGGTCAGAAAAGAATCAAATAACAAAGTTAAATCACTTTTTTATAACCAAAAATCAAAAATCATTTATATAGAAGGGCATCCTATTGCAAGTTCCTCTATTAACCCGACTTTGCCAGGGTATAATTGTTAAAAAAAAGGGTAACTTAATGCATGTTGTACATTGGTGACTTGTTATTATGTCACACTGCATGATGTATGACCAAGAATGAAAACTTTAGAGATTTCAACACATTAAAAACTTTTGATTTGATGGATATAATGTCTTGAGACACAACAATGCCTAAATTTGAAATAGCGAAAAGGAGGGGAGAAAAATAACTCACCCTTCTTACAGTTCGATAGTGGAATGGGATTCAAAGTGAGGGCAGCGGTTTCTGGTGGTGGTGTTGGTAGGTAGCTCCGTTCTCCTATGGGAGAATAAGAGCATAAGTACCTGTAACGTGTGTAGGCTAAGAGGTAGCCCAATAGTGTAAAGGGAAACTTAATTGCAAAGAAATAACAGAAGATACAACAGTCCACGGCAGGGATGCGGTCAGGAAGCACTGCTCTCCGACCGCATCCGCCGCAGCTTGTTTATTTATGCTGAAAGATGGTGCTGTGACGTCACCCGCGCATGCGCGAGCGGCGTCACAAAAAACCATGACGTCACCCGCGCACGCGTGAGCGGCGTAATGTGGGAATATGTCAAGATAAATGCGCGTGTGCGGGCAACGTCATAGCAAACCATGTCCCCCGCCACTGCGCAAAGTTTAGAATGGTAAAAACGAATAGTTACAGAAGGGTAATGCTAAATGATACAGGATGGAAGAATGTGTGGTAAAAGAAAAGAGTGACGGAACGTCACTGTTGTGCGTGCATGCAATGCGCGCTGGAAAGGTTTATAAGTGTGAGTTATGCTAAAAGCTCACTGGCGACCGTGTGTCTACGGTGAAAAAGGAAGACAAAGTGGTCCAAAGGTATTATGTTGCAAGTCGTGTACCAACAACCTATTACTTCAAAATAGTTGTGTAGCCGGCTAAAGAGCCATTCTTAAAAGATGCATTAAGGAAAAAACAAATAAGGATTTGGTTATTTGGATGTAACGAAACATAGTATACTAGGGGGCATTGTTGTGTCCCAAAAATAACCATCCAATTAAAAAGACCAGAAAATGTGTATGTCAAAACTTTACATAAAAACAGATCAGAAACACCTGTACAGGTTGTCTAACCCAAAACGGAAGGGTGTACAATCTATTGTCAATACCATCCTCAAGGGTGTTTTTTGCATCTTTGAGACAAATTTCTGGGTATCGGACAAATATTGTCTGAATATATATGTTGTTACCATGATTATAGAAATGGACCCAAATAGTAGTCCTCATTAAGGCCCAGTGGTGCCATTGCGTCAAGTTTGTTGATCCAGAACAATTCTCTCTGGGCCAATAATTTTGGTAGGTTTCCTCCCCTGCTCAGGGGATGCAGGATTTCCAAAATCACTAATCGCATTTGAGAGACATTGTGTCTTGAGTCGCGGAAATGTCTGAAGACTGGTGATTTAATGTTCTGTGTCCTGATACACGATTTGTGTTCCGTCCATCTATCCTTTGCCCTTCTATTAGTCTTGTCAACATAATATTTCCCACAAGGGCAGCAAATTGCGTAGATGACATTTTTGGTGTCGCATGTTGCGAAGTACTTCAGCATAATTTTTTTGCCAGTGTGTGGGTGGCGAATGTGGTCTCCTTTAATTAGGTTATTGCAATGCTGGCAATGTAGGCAGGCAAAGGTACCCAATGTTGGTTTGCTCAGGGTCCTCTGGGTTGTTGGTTTGCTCCTCCTGTGGTGTGGTTAAATAATCAAAATAGATATCTGAAATGTACAGCATCTATGAGTTCCAAGGAAGTGAATTACTTAGACTTGACTATTTATCACAGAGATAATTAACTATGGGTCAAACCATTTGTAAAAAGTACCGATAAGAATGCATTACTGCATTATGGCAGCCACCATGCCAAACATGTGCGTGATAATTTGCCTTTTGGGCAATTTTTACGCCTTAAATGTAATAGTAGCACGAGACTGGACTATGAAGAAGGGGCTAACATTTTGATTAACAAACTGACAGAGAGAGGGTACCCTGCCAAGATTGTGAAACAATCAGCGAAACAAGCTTTTAACAATCATTGAGAAGCTCTGTTTGAAAAGAAAAATAGAGATAAGGTAGAGAGCCCTTTGGTATTTGTAAACACCTTTAGTAATATTTCTTACAAAGTCAAGAACATCATTCATAGGAATTGGAAGAAGACAATGACCATTCCAACTCCTTTAGTGGCTTTCAAGAAAAGTACCAATATTCGCAATTTAGTAATGCGAAATGATATACAGAAAACCTGTAGCCCTGAAGTGAGACAGAGCACATTATGGAGACTACCGAGGGTTGTAGGACATCATCCTTGTGGTGATTGCATTATGTGCCCCCTTACACGAAAAGTGACCTCCGTGAATTTGGGTTTGAAATCTGAATGGCAAATGAAGGAACATACTAACTATCAAACAGATAATGGTGTCTATATGATTAGATGCCCATGTGCCTTATTGTACATAGGAAAGACCAACAGAAAATGCAAGACACGCATGATAGAACACAAGAGTTGCCTTAAAAACCATGTTGAAAAAGCCCCTCTGGTGAAACATTTTGAGGTGAAGGGCCATTCTTTTATGGATTTTGAATGGTGCATCCGGAAGAAAAAGGGAAGACACAGGAAGATATCAATAGAACATTGTTAAATTTAGAACAGAAATCGATTTTTTTAACTAATAGTCATATAACAGGACTTAATGAAAATATTGAGTGGCACAACATTAAATAAACCATTTTTTATGTACATTTAACCAACACCTTCGAATGTGTCTTGTATTTGCTTGTGGTATTTCCTATTAAGATGTATTAATTGTCAAATAAGGATTTAGTTTTAAGAACTCACGACAGGGCATGATGTGGGTAGGATACCACTTACCATTGACTGAATATGACAAGATTATTTTCTAAAATGGTGAGGGTGACCCCCTTTGTGTTACACAGGTCATTGTGATGTGGATCCGGCAATATTGTATGACCAAATCAGCTAACATTGAGTTTCCTTTCTTTTTGCCATGTTTTGCATTATCCTGTCTTTTTCTGAAAATTCAGCACATACAACGTACAGAGATATCTATGCACGTGAGATAGTCTTTTTTCTACTTACACTGGTAGGGGGACACAATTCATGCACTATAGGGCCCCGGCATTAATAGAGAGAAGTAATTTTATTTCTGCTTCCTCCGGTTCAAGTAGCTTATGTTTGAGCCAGGATCAGTTTTGTGTACCAGTGCCATTCACATGCAGTAGCATTTTCGCGGGTCGCTATGGCAATGACGCGTTTTTCGGCGACGGCATAGCGTCACGTTAGACGCGATGACATCATCGCGTTACGATTGACGCAATGACGTCGTTAAAGCGCGCACGACCGCAATGCGCGAGATAAATAGAAAGGCTTGCATTGTGAGCAAGCTAGTAGCAGGAAAATAACACACTGCAGATGGGACTTGGTTTAAGCAATACAAAAGGTAAGCTAAGGTGCCTGCACATAGGGGTTTTATGGGTGTTTTATTATTAAGAATCACACCCTTGTTTAAATGTACTTTCTAAAGGGATACTCTTTTTTGCTACATCCTCATTATAGGAAAGATGTTTTTTTCCCACTGAGTGTCATGGAGTGAAGTACATTTTTGGTCCTGAGAACTCATTTATAAGACTGCGGACCCCTGAAAGTAGTAATATTTTACAACTGAGGGTTATGAAGGTAGGATTTTTTCCCCCTTCCTTTCTATCATTGGTGTTTGGCCGTTTCTCTTTTAAATTAAGAGCTTACATAGTGTCCTATTTTTTAACAGAGCACATACCACGTTGTGGTTGTTTATACCTGATTGTGGTTTGAGAAAATCCTATGTACCTTGCCTAGAAGAGAGAGTAAGCAGTATTTGAACTGAGGTGAGGTCATACCCTGTAAAATTGTTTTGTGTTAACCTATTTAGGTTTGAGAATAGATGTGTGTGCTCTATGACTTTAGTATACATCAGTAAGTATGATGTCTTGAGGATGACAGTAGAGAAAATGGTGAAATAGTGGCTATCTCTCCCTACCACTGTAAGTAGTGAAGGACAAAAAATTGAGTTTGTCGAATAAACTTGTATCACACTTAGTGACTACATGTTTTAAGCACTAGTATTTTATAAAGTTTATACTTGTTGCATCCTAATGGTGATTAGGACTGGCTAGGTTAAGTAAAACAACCAATTATGCCAATGTAGTAATATGTTTTTGTATTGTATGTACCCCCAGCGATAGAAACCGGAACCATAGAGAGAAGTCTACAAGAAGCACAAGACAATTTTCTGCCCCTGAAGAATGTCCAGTTAATAGTAACATCCCGGACAGAAACTTATATAAGTCGGGCTAAGTTGTTGTACACAGTAGGAAATAAGAAAAATTGAGTTAACTACTGTGGAGTGTTCTCAAGTATTTGTATAACTTGAGTGTGTGTGGTGAAACACCACTTTTAAAACATTGTATAATTTTTTATGTGGTGTAAAAGCATTTTTTAGAAAAATGTTTTTTGATACTTGTGCTGTTTAGCAAATGAATTAAAATATGATATTTTAAATGGTGGATACATGTCATTTATTAGACTTGACATAGCCTATATTTGTTTGAATAAGCTGTGTAACCAGGTTTCAGTGTGCTGAGGGCAACATGTTGTATTAAAGAAATATGTATATGCCCCTTCTTTTGATTAAACAGATACCTTTGCAGCAGGAGCAGTAAGTCTTGTTCCTCTTGCTCTGGTGTGGCCTCTGTGAATGGTGACACCAGCCGGTGTCATCAAGGCCCAGTTTGCAATGATATAAATCTGAGAGATCGGATAAGTTCCCTAAGGTACCCCCTCAACTCCTCTCCCAGAATGTCAGAAGAACTATGAACATCAGAGACAGAGCGAGCATTGCGAACAGGGACATGCAGTGTTAGCACCTTCCCACTGGTCACAATATCATGAGGTGTAGATGGTGATCAGACGCTGGATGATTGTGCAATGTGAATAGTGCAAGCGGCAAGCAATGGAGCCTGCTCTTGTGAAGTGTATCACATACATTTTCAAGACGCTCCTTAACCCCTTAATTGCTGAGCTTTAATCAAGTCTATACAAAAAGGATGAGCATACTCGTCCTTAGCACTTGAGGCTTAAGCAGGCCATTGAGGCACTCCACAAGACTGTTGGCTTAAAGGTGATAAATGGAACAAAGCTTTTGCTTGATGTCTTAAAGGGAAGTAATTTCCTTAAACAGCTCGCTGGAGCAATACGGGCCATTATCGGACCATATTACTTTGAACACTCCCCACCGGGGCAAAACCTTGCGAATGAGGAATCTAGCTGCTGATTTAGTATCAGGGTGGACACACAGTCCGGTCTCAAGCCAATGGGAGAATGGCCAGGCCACAACTATTACATAATGATAGTTAGCGCACCTCTGTTGCATATCAAGGGAATCAATATACAGATGGTGGAAGGTCTCTGACAGGTGAGGTAAAGTTGCTTTATTCATTTTGATTGTGTGCCCTGCTGTAAAATGCAAACAGGTCACACAATTGTCAATGAACTCAACCACGTGCTCATGCAAATTTAGAATAAACCACTCTGCCTGTAAATCAGCTGTACTGCTTTCTTTCGATGTATGTGCTGGGTAATCCAGCTGTACAAAAACCACCTTAATTACAACTATGGGAGTGCTGAGTGTTTGGTGAATTGGTGAAGGACTGTATCAGCCGGACGCAGAGTCTGCTGTCTGTTACATATTTCCATTGGAAAGAAGGAGTTGCAGCTTTAAAATCCCTACACATTAGAAGAGCGAGCAGAGTGCTGAGTGTTTGGTGCTCGAGACTTGTGGCTTGCCGCTTACTGCTTACGGTGCGTGGCGTGCTGTTTTGTTGAGAGGGGGAGATTAAAAGTTGCCAGAAGCTGAGAGGACTCGATAAACTGTAAGTGTGTGATTTTCTTTGACTGCCATCATTAATTAGATAAGCAGTGCCGGTGAAAAGCTGTTACCATGTGCAAGGTAATAATCATTCGAAGAGTGTAAGCATGCTGGAGGGCACTGTTATTATTAAGTCTAATAAGGCTGTGCAGAATAAGCATGATGAATTAATCGCTGCACAGATACACAATGCGCCAACTGGAATACGAAATTCTTTGGCCCCCAAAAAGGAGATGAAGATAAAGGAGTCGATACAGAGTTAGAGGTAGCTGTGCATCCTGGGTCCCTTCTGATCGATAATGAGCAGTCACTTTTAAGACTATGCTAGACTTTGGCGGCAGTAAATGAAAACACTCTGCATAATCAGATCTTGAGGTCAGGAAAAGATCTAAATGTCGAGGGAGGGAATGACCTGGCTTAACAAAGATTGTCAACCTCACCTTGTTTAACTGGGCCTTTGGATGAAATAACTATCTGCAAACAGGATTGCTCTATTACAGGGGAAGAAGAAGGTGGAATGTTAATATCAGAAGTTCTCGTGCAGTCTAACATGGACAATGAAGCCATGCATTTTGTGTTGAAGATATTATTAAAACAATGCAATTTCCCGGTAAATGAAGTTACAAAACACTCTTCAGTGCTGAAGCAGGTCACTGTGGTGATTAGAGATTTGAACATGTGTAACGATAAGGTAGAGGGGAGGATAGGTCAGAAAAAGGAGGAGCAAGATAAACAGGAAGGAGAGCCTGGAAGAGGAGCCTTGCATGAGGCCACTCTGATGGAGGAGGGGCCTTTAGAATCCACAATGGTGGATCCACAGAAGGACGCACAATATTCAATACCGCTTTTGCGCAAACGTTTAGTTTATCTGTGCTACTACACAGTGTCCTGAAGACAGGTCCACCAAATGTTGTAAACCAGATTGAGTCAGCTACATACAGTCTTAAGTTTGGGACCTAGAAACACAGCTTAGTGTCGATTAAGCCAAGGAAGATTAGATAGAAAAAAGAGGGTTCATTAATCTATGTAACAACATGTTCCTCACTTCCTTACTAACCTCACAAAAATTTTGTGATGACTAGATATTATTTAGTCAACCTTGTGTGTCATCACTTTTGTTCAATAAGGCCATTGCAAATGTTGAATCATGGTTTTTATTATGATTGCATTTTTTATGTTTTGTGTATATATTGATTAAAATATGTGAACTTAAAAGACTTGTGTCTATATAGATGATGACATTTGGTAGGTGATATTTGTGGACTGTCTGACCTTGTGCGTGCGAAGGTGGGAAGCTGTTTTTCATGCATTCCCATGTCTATTACTGTTAACTGTCCTTCTCCACACAGCCCCTGAAAAAAGAGGACTCTCTTACTCTGCACTATATATTCTGATATTTACAGTCAAGACACAATGACGGTTGTCAGAATGGGGTACCCGAATAAACCAAGAAGATAATGAAGGAAGATGAATAGTGACGTCATAAAATATCGTTCCAATGCACATATAGAAGATATAATGACCTGAGAATGCTGAAAAAAGACGAGAGACCATGGATGAATGACATTTTTGAGACTGTGATGAAGAAATGTATGTTAAAATGAAGAAAGCCATGCCACATACATGATGAAGATATTCAGTTATGTTTAAACGTGTGCAGATGCAAATAACCGCAAGAAGCAAAGAAATTGTGAAGCTTGCTTATGCTTAATAGTGAATAGATTGCGGCAAGCACCAACATGTACAAGTATATACCTCAAAAGCACTTTATGTATAAATATAATTCCACTACGCACATGAACAGAATTGAACAAAAGGCGTCAAAAAGAGTGTGTTGCAGTACGAAAATCAAGAATAAAGGCAGCATGAACCCCAGCTGTGGATTATCATGCCAAGAAGCTGAGGTCTTATCTGGCTGGAAAAGGCCAATATTAGATACAATTAAGGAGAAAAGAACAGAATATCCTGTTCAGAAAAAGGTCAAGATAAGCAACAGATGGCGTAGGACTGGTAGAATTAAATCAAATATACAAAAGACACAGAGAAAAAGCCAATTTCATGGTGTCCAGTCACGTGACAGGCAGGCTGGAAGAGTGAGACTTTCTTACCTACGCATGGATCTCCGCCATGCCCGTACTCCTTACAAGTTCTCAATACCACAGAGCAGACTCAAGGACAAAATACAAAGTAGCAATTGACACATGGCTTCTGAAGTGATGATTGATTGTAACATAATTGGAGGGGAGCTGGGGTGGAGGCGAGCTCCTCTGCACCTGGATGTTCTTTTTGCGTGCTGCTACACGTAGATGGAAAAGTATGAGTGGAGTTGATGCCAACCCAATCATTCACCAGCATTTAGGCCTGATGGACCCCTTTTCTCGAACCCATGCAAAACTACAATTAGAAATGCCAGACTCCGAGCACGCCTACCTAGAATATATGACCCACTCATCAGACACAAGAGTAAGGTGCCACATAAACACTCACCTAAGTCCAGTCACACTACTAATAGCAAAACAAACTCTATACTAAAACAACGAGAACTCCAAACCTTACTAACCTAGACAGATCCACTTGCCCTCCCCTAGAAAAAGCTATCCCTAAGCTTAAAGGCACCTTAATAAATGCTAAATCTTTAGTCGTGCATGCCACTGAAATAGCAGAGACCATCCTATCAGAGGATTACGACTTTATTGCAGTCACAGAATCCTGGCTTCACGAGGCTGCAGGCCCCACACTGTCACTAGCGGTCCCAAATAACTAAACAGTCCTCAGAGTGGACAGATGCGAAGTTAGAGGTGGTGGACTAGCCATCATTGCCAAAACTGATCTCTCTATGAGAATCGCTCCTTCACACACCGTTAACTCTTGCGAAGTGATGCAATTAAAATACCGACAGCCAACTCACAAACCCTGAACATCCACTTAGTATATAGACCCGCAAGCCCCATTATTACCTTCATTGAAGACCTGTCCACAATCCTATCGGAAAACTTAAAAGATACCTTCCAGACGCTGCTGTTAGGAGACTTTAATATAGGCTTTAATGATGTTAATGACCAACATTCCAGTGCAGCAGCCAACACTCTGTCAGAACTCGGCTTCTCCCAGAGAGTAAACGATCCAACCCACACAAAGGGAGAACTCTTGACTGGGTTGCAGATCATAACTGAAATGTCTCCATGACCTCCTTCTCACCTCAAATTTGGACAGACCACAATCTCATATCTTTTACAATAGCATCTAGTCGAGCTACCCAACAGTCACCTCTTCCCCTCCCGGCACTCACAAGAAACAAGAAAAATATCACTCCAGAAAAACGACTCCCTGGTATTCTACCCACTCTCAATGCCCTACCGAACAATTTGGATCCTAGCGCCCTTGTGGAAGAGTATAACAAAGCTATGACCACTACTCTCACGCCCACTAAAACTTAGAAATAGTAAGCCCAAAAACCACCTCAACAACTGGTTCACCCCCACCTAAAAATGTTAAGACTAGACAAAAGAAAATGCAAAACCACCTGGAAACTCCATCCTACCCAAGGGAACAAATCTAAGCTCATAGAAATCTCTTCCCAATACAAGAAGGATATACTTTTGGCAAAGCGAGACACTTACAATGCTAGAATCTCGCAAGCAAACTCGAGCACAAAGGAACTCTTTACGATACTGAAAGAATTAGAAAACCCCATCACAGCCCAAAACAACTGCGTCAAAGACAAAACCTGGTGCTCCGATATCCAGCACGCACTAGTGAACAAAGTGGCTAACCTTCAAAATAAAATAGCACAAAAAAAGCCTCCCTAACCATCACCACTACATCACCAAATAAAACTAGTCCACCCACAAAAAACCATGTCGCCCAATTTCACTTCGCTAAAGTCTCCACTACGGAGGTCGAGAAAGTTATATTGGGTATTAAACCATCCAACTACAAAGGTGACCAATGCCCAGCACAATTTATCAAGGACGCTGCCAGGGACCTATCACCTTTCATCACCAAACTAATTAATGCCTCTTTCAAATCTGGCACGATACCAGCAATTTGAAAGAATCCTGGGTACTCCCTCTTCTGAAAAAACAAACGCTTGACCCGGCCATAATTACAGGCCCATCACTACTGTGCCATTCCTGCTGAAAATTTTGTTTAAGGTAGCATGTATCCAAATCCAGCACTTCTTAGAAATCAACCAACTATTAGGCTCTCGCCAATCTGGCTTCCGTCCATTACATGGCACAGAAACAGCTCTAATTGATCTTAAAGCCCAAATAGACAAACTAAGAGACAATGGAAAGCTTGCATTACTCCTCCTCCTTGACTTATCGGCGGCTTTCGATTTGGTGGACCACAATGTCCTTTGTAGCCACCTGGACTCAGCTGCCCATTTCGCCAGCGAGGCCATAACGTGGATACAATCCTTTCTAAGTGACCGGACCATGAGGGTCTCCTCACTTTCAGCAGCTGCGGACCCTATCCCCATCACGTGTGGAGTTCACCAGGGCTCCTGTGTCTCCCCAACCCTGTATAATAAATTCACCAAGCCCCTTTTTGATGAGTTGGACCGTCTGGGTATCACCTACAATAACTATGCAGATGATACCCAGATCCTCCTACCACTTACTGGGGACTACTGGAAGGATCCAGCATTGGTGAATAGAATTTACAGCATCATTCAGACCTGGGTGGCCACTCACGGCCTCTGTCTGAACGATGATAAAACAGAGCTCCTCATCCTGGGATCCGCACCTCTACTCACTAGACTTGGTACAAACTACTCATCATGCATAATCGATGGGAACATTATTAAGGTTGCCAAGGAAGTAAAAACATTTGGTTTTTACTTAGACTCTACACTAACATTCACAAAACAGGTAAACTCCTTAGCCGCTTCAACAGCTTATACATGTAAACTAATTAGAGCTAGCAAACACTTCCTCTCAACCAACAGTTGCATGACCCTAACAAGAGCTCTTATCTTATCCAGATTAGACTACTGTAATGCCCTATACATTGGAGTAAACAAATATATCACCAACAAAATACAGACTCTTCAAAACAATGCCCTTAGAGCGGCACTCAATATCTCCAGGAAAGAACATATTTCTGAAACTAGAAGAAAACACAAGTGGCTCTCTACACTGGAGAAAATAAAACTAAAAACAGTATCCCTCATCCACAAAAGCATTAACAACAAAGCTCCTCGATACCTAATAGAATGATTCTCTAGAAAAACCTCTACTAGACCCATGAGACGAGCTAACTCCAACTGCCTTCAGGTGCCTCGCTTTAAACTATCCACTATTGGATGTACCAGCTTCCCAGTTAAAGCAGCTCAACTATGGAACTCACTGCCCAACACACTCAGAATGGACCAAACCTTTACTAAATTCAGACAAAATGTAATAAAATGGCTCTTAGAAATTTCTGAAAATTGAATTTACTGAACTTGATCTCATATGTAAATATTTGTAAATTATATCCAATATTGACTGTATGTTGTTTTGTCACACTACTGACCACTATCTGTATATACACTATTTTTATTAAAATTGTTGTTTCTTTCTCAAATGCTATTATCTTGTAACCAAAATAACTATGTACTAAGCTGTATGACTTCTTACTGCCTGCGTCCTGATACCTTCGGGTCCAGCGCGCATAATAAATACTAAACAAACAAACAAACAAACATAGTGGACCATGTAACCTGGGGTCCTATAGTGAGTAGAGCCAATAGGATGTCATACTTTTAGTGACGCTCATAGTGGCCATTTTGAAGGGAGGGCTTAGTTGCCCCACCTGACATTTATTATCCAATCCCCTCTCCCCCTTACCATATACAGATATAGTACCTATATTAAGTTACCTTCCTATAACCAATCATGTTGCATGTTAGGTTTTTACGAGTTGCCACGTAGAATGATGTCAGCAATGACACATTTTTGCTACAAATACTTTAATTTTTTCTAAAAGTGAAGAGAGCGAGAAGATCGAGTGGTTGTTATGATATGATATGATAGTTTATTTATATAGCGCCTATACACAATGTGTTTCAAAGCGCTTCAAGGAGGGAGGGGACAAAGGAAAAATACAGTTACATTCCGCAAAAGTCCTTGAAACAATACAGAATGTGAAAATAACTATCTTAATAGGCCTGTCGACATTTCTGATAGTGCAAGTGCATAGAAACAAGTAAGGTAAGAGGTAGTGGAAAAGAAGGAGAACAAAGCAAGCAGTAACATTACTATGTCTGACGACAATTTACGCAGTGCAGGTGGTAACAAGAGGCGCGGGGTGGGAGGGGGGGCAAGGGGACGGAGGGGGGAGGGAGAACAAGGCACGCTACTGAGCAAAGATGTCTGTGACAAATTTGAAAAGCAGGGGAGGGGGGGAGGGAGAGAACAAGGGGGGGAGGAGGGGACAGACAAGCTGCTATCAAGAGTCACGGAACAGATGATAGGAGTAAGTGCTAAGAGGGGGAGGACTGAGAGGAGGGAAAAAATAGAAGGGGGGAGTAAGAAGGAAGTGGGAGAGGATGGAAGTGAGGAGGGGGAAAGGAAGGGGGCAGGAAGGGGGGTGAAATGCAGAGCAAGAGAGGGGGGGAGCAAGCAGGGTGAGGGCACACAGACACTCAAGGAGGGGCGGGGAGGCGCACAGACACTACGGCGGGGCGGGGGGGCACACAGGCACTCATCGCGGGGCGGGGGGGGCACACAGACACTCACGGGGGGGCAGGGGGGCACACAGACACTCACGGCGGGGCAGGGGGGCACACAGACACTCACGGCGGGGCAGGGGGGGACACATACACTCACGGCGGGGCAGGGGGGCACACAGACACTCACGGCGGGGCAGGGGGGCACACAGACACACAAGGAGGGGCAGGGGGGCACACAGACACTCACGGCGGGGCAGGGGGGCACACAGGCACTCACGGCGGGGCAGGAGGGGACACAGACACTCACGGCGGGGCAGGGGGGCACACAGACACTCACGGCGGGGCGGGGGGGACACAGACACTCACGGCGGGGCAGGGGGGGACACAGACACTCACGGTGGGGCAGGGGGGCACACAGACATGGCGGGGCAGGGGGGGACACAGACACTCACGGCGGGGCAGGGGGGCACACAGACACTCACGGTGGGGCAGGGGGGACACAGACACGGCGGGGCAGGGGGGCAAACAGACACTCACGGCAGGGCAGGGGGGACACAGACACTCACGGAGGGGCAGGGGGGCACACAGACACTCACGGCGGGGCGGGGGGGGACACAGACACTCACGGAGGGGCCAGCAATCCGGCGTACCGCGGTGGACAGCGGTAGACAGGGCTTTAGGAGTGGGCCTTGTGAGGAGGGTCGGCCAAGCCTGCCGGCCTCCTCATTGGCCCAGATGTAGTGGGCCAGGGCCAATCCCAGGCCACCAGCAGCAGGATGGAAGGCACTCCGGTGCCCAACAAAGAAAGAAAGAGCCATCTTGGAATGGCCGTGCCTCGAGAACCCAGTGAGGCAAAAACACACAACAACACACAAAGCATGCCAGCAATCTGCAATTTAAAGCCAAGAAAGTACATGTGGCTGATGGCAAAGTCACGTAGTCAAATTAGCAGAATGCTATAAGTATGCTGTGGTGCCATCATGCGCTGATACAATAAGCCCAGGGGGGCTTACCTGCAGTTCCGAAAATGCACCGTGTGCATTGCAGGGCCTCAGGATGGAAGAGGGGAGGCATCCAGGTCGCAGCTCCGGACGCCGTAGATGGAAGAAGTGAGGGGAGAAGGCAGCAAGAGAGATTAAAGGGCCAGGAGTGGGCCTTGTGAGGAGGGCCGGCCAAGCCTGCCGGCCTCCTCATTGGCCCAGATGTAGTGGGCCAGGGCCAATCCCAGGCCACCAGCAGCAGGATGGAAGGCACTCCGGTGCCCAACAAAGAAAGAAAGAGCCATCTTGGAATGGCCGTGCCTCGAGAACCCAGTGAGGCAAAAACACACAACAACACACAAAGCATGCCAGCAATCTGCAATTTAAAGCCAAGAAAGTACATGTGGCTGATGGCAAATTCACGTAGTCAAATTAGCAGAATGCTATAAGTATGCTGTGGTGCCATCATGCGCTGATACAATAAGCCCAAGGGGGCTTACCTGCAGTTCCGAAAATGCACCGTGTTGATGTTCTTCGTACTCCCCGTTTTATGAACTTGTCATTAAACGTATTCCCTTTGCTAAACTATTGAGTTGTCATAGTTATTTGATGCATGAGTACGAATCTGCATCCCCATCTATCTCGAGGGTACTGCTACTCATCTTAAAAGGCTGTTTGTAAACCTCTCGGTTCACTTGGTAGCAGAGATTGATGGTTTTTGATTAGATAAGATACCCATCGGCTGTCGAAATAAGTAACTTCGGGTCCTCAGCAATATCACAAGTCCTTTGCCATCCAGCTGATAGAATGAGAAGCTCCCCATAGACAGTGGTTAAATTAATTGAAAACCCTGCAGGTTAGGTGAGACAGGACATTTACTTTCTCCCAAAAACCCCTCCCACATCTACGAGTAGCGGTTCGGGCGAGCAGCATGCAGAGGCGGTAACAAAGGCAGTGATCCCGAGTGTCTGTAAATAAAAACATGTGAAAGGTGAATAAAAAATACTAAGGGCCCATTACAACTTTGGAGGTAGCCATGGTGCTATTAGCATCATGGCTGCCTCCAAAATCATGTCCGGGTCAGGGTTCCCTGAATGGGGAAATACCAGGCAATTCCGACTTTGGAGGGCCCGGTATTTCCTCCTTCAGGGAACCCAGACCCAGTCCTTCTCCATTCCCATTCGAGCCCCCATAGGGCTTAGGTCAGAAGCATGAAACTTCATACGTTTATGCCCAGATATCATGCACACATATGTACAAAATTGTGGACAAATTAGACATTGTGTCTCGGACAAAAAGTGTGAAAATTGGCCAAATCCAGACCCAAGATCTCACAGCGATGAGGCTTGGAAGAGGGTGTGCTCCACAAAATATGTGATCTATGTATGTCATTGGTCTAAAGATTGTACACATGTAAAGCTGTATCATATCAAAAAGAGATTTTGGCAAAGGGCAGGTTTTCCCTGTCTCATAAACCACATAATCATGATGACACACTGTTTTCTTCTCCAATCAAGGGAGAGAGCAGACTCTAACCAATAGACTACCTAGGGGGTGCGCCTAGGATAATTCAACATACCCACCCCTTTATTTTGTATTTTTTTTTATTTTTTTTTATTGAAACACCAATCTGACATGCCTCAATGCGAGCATTGTGACATCAGACTTTTATTACAATGTAATCATATGTATCCAAAAAGCAAAAAAGGACTTCTCCAAAACAAAGATCCATCAGACTATTACCGTCCCCTCGAGCCACCTCAGAAAATCCTGGATGAAACATTGTTTCAAATGAAGTTTATGTCGAGACGTAGAGAGTCCATGTAATCAACTACGGCACAGCTTAATTTTGTACAGTGTCCGGCTGCCGCATATGACCACCAATCTCGACTATTACAGTCCACTGGAATAAAACCTCCCAGATGCGTCATCCGTTTGGCGGTGGTTTCTTTGCATCTAGTGAGGAGATGTTCAGAAGTTTCGGTTTCACAGTGACAGAAACAACATATATTGTCACTCACTTCTTTAAAGTGACGGCTCCACATCATTTCTTTTGTTTTTACGGCATTTAAACAAAACCTTAAAAACTGCTCACGATGATGTCGAGATGGGCAGTGTTTTAGGTAGTTGCTTGTAACATTTAGCTTAAGTGCCCCAACTCCAGCGTCTAAGGTGGTCGGTTTCAAAAGACGTGAATCATTGTTCGAAATCCAGCACCATTGTTCGAACTTTTTTTTTACTAGTTGTGGTCTCTCTAGTAGATCGTTCAGGTTGAGGTCAGCAGTGGCTAGAATTGACAGCATGATTTGCTTCCACTCATCAAGAAGTTTCAAATTCCCTGTATTGCTTGTTACAGAGAAAATTTGGAATGCAGGGACTGTCGGAGACAAATTCATCTTTCGCATTACTGTTAAAGACTTCCACATTACATGAGAATGTAGAGAATTCAGTGAAAGTTCGTATCTGATTTGGGTCATTGATATATAGGTTGGAAGCTTCAGAACACGCCGCCAGAAGATTCCTTCCAATTTTTGCCAAAACGAGACATCTATGTTCCAGCCGGATTCAGATCCAAAGGTGATTGTTGGAACTACCTTTTGGGTATAGAAAATCAAGACGGGTGTTAGAGTGAACTTGCCAAAAGTTCTGTTCAGCAACTGTCCCTGAATGCCAAATTGAGTCATACGATTGACCATGTCAATCTTCCAGTGATGTTCGTGGACTGAGTTGTTAAAGATGGTTCCCAAATATCTGATTGAATTGACTGTTTCAAGACAGATATCGTCGATTTTCCACTTGAAGGTTTTTTGTCTTTTCGGACGATTTTGGCCAATAATAATGATCTTAGTTTTTTCAATATTTAGCTCCAGGTCATTTTTGTGCAGGTAGTCATGAAGGTTTGTTAGTTGGCGTTGCAAGCCTATCTCGGTCCTGTCCAGTAAAACCACATCGTCAGTGTATATTATGCATCCTACTTCGGTGTTATTCAATTTTGGTGGAAAACATCGCACATCTTTGCGATGAGCAGGGATGGCAGAGATAAACAATTTAAAGAGTTCAGTAGCTAATGGGCATCCCTGTTTCACACCTATGCTAGTTGGTATCCGCTTGGATAGGGTGACTTCATTATTTAGTCTTATGCTGACGGTGGTTTGCGTGTGTAGTGCTCTAATTAGCTCGATGAGGTTTCTTGGACAATTCCAATTTGCCCGTTTTTGCCACAGTTTGTTACGATTAACACTGTCAAAAGCACCCCTCAGATCTATGAAGGCGAGGAATAATCTTGTCTTTGCCTTTTGGCTTTCTAATTTAAGAATGTTTAGGAGCACCAGATTCACCTCCACCCCCACGCCTTTGGTAAAACCTGTTTGCCGGATGTCAAAGATTTGTTCTGACATAGACCACGCAGCTAGCCTTTGACGTAAGAAAGATGCAAAGATTTTACCTATGGTGTCCAACAGGGCAATCGGGGGATAGTTGGTTGGATCCGCCCGATTGCCCTTTTTATAGATTGGCACTATGATCGCGTCACGCCAGGAGTCAGGTATCGTTGCTGATGTAAGCACACAGGCGAACAATAGTTCGATGAAAATTGCCCATTGCTCCTCGTTCTTTTTCAACATCATGTTTGATATTAAATCTGGGACTGCTGCGTGAGACTTTTTCAAAGATCGTATGGCGACTCTTATGTCTGGTCCTGTTATTCGAGGTTCCCAAGATATTGTCTCTTGTGCAGGTTTACTAGCGTCCTCATTAGATGTTTTGCAAAAGATGTTGCCATAATGCTGTTCCCATGAGTCAGCATCAATCTCGTTCGATGGTAGTGACTGGTGCATCGAGTTTCCTGCGTTCAAAATTGCCCAGATTTCTCGGGAATTCTTTTGGACTAAATGCCTCATAAGATGCTCAGCTTGATCTTGCTCAATTATCGATTTTTGCGATTTTAACCAGTTACGGTATTTTTGGCGACGTATGCGTATGGCGTTGTTGATTGCATTTGCGTCGCTGTCCGATTTGTGAGACTTCTTTAGGGTTCTTATATCTCGTCTCATCACCTGTTTTGCTTGTGTCAGGATTGAAGATGAAAGGTGTTTGTGTTTAGAGCCCATTGTACGATCAGCAGATTTAACTGTGATGAAATCAAATAGTAAAGGTGCATAGTTTACAGACTGCTCTGAGGTCCGCCGTAATTTCTGGCTTATTTTCTCTATCGTTGGTCTATCCATCTTCAGCCGGTTTCCGCCACTGTTTACGGAAATTACGAGATCGTATTTTCTTTGCTCAATCGTACATTCCACCATACAGGCCAACCGAAGCAGATTGTGATCACTACTTGACATAGAGCTTATTGATAATCTTAATTCACTTTCAATGAGACTTTGTGATACCCAAAAGTAGTCGATTATTGATTGGGTGTTTGGGGATGACCAGGTTTTTTGGGGTGGTTTGTCACCCGGAACTTGTCCATTTACCATATAGCAATTTCTATTGCGTAGCGCCTGCCTCCATTTGGACTCCCGACTTTTTACTTCCTCATGTGATGATAATTTGAACTGCTTGGTTGAATGATCGAATTTGAACCAGGAGCAGTTTAAATCGCCTGCACAGATTATTGATAGATTCTTGTAGTTTAGCAATGTCTGATCAATGCAGGTTGTTATTGAGTCTATGAATTTTTTGGTGCTTATTTTTGCCGGATTCCAGTAACTATTTATGATAAGCAGATGTTTCCTTGTATCCTGATCTTCATTAGTAGTTTGGAGCAGTGCACTTTACACAAACAGATTAGGGCTGAAGGAATCAACAAGGCGCCACCTGATGTTTATTTTGATCATGATGATCAAACCAGAAGGTGGTCGCCCGTTTGCATTTTTTTTTGCAGGATTTAATAGAGTCAGGAATCCATCCCTCGATGGTGGCTCGCACAACCATGTCTCCTGAAGGCAAATGACAAAGACCTTTTCTAGGTCAGCCTCAAATTTGTTGAATAGATGGGTGAATCCTGTAGTGTTCCATGAAATAAATTCACAAATACACTTTTTACCGCTGGCTGATGGCTAACGTCGACCAGAGATGTTAGTGTGGCTGCCATTTTTCACTGGATGATTAAGATTTGTGCATGAGGTTTCTGTGATTGCCATTTATCTACGAAGCTCAGCACGTCGTTGTTCTTGGGTCCCTTGAAAGGTGTCTTTTGTATTGGACATCTGCATGTCGGACCTGAAGCTCGTTGGTTCCACCGATATGTCAAACCCAAACATTAACAATTCCTCTAGTGCATTCAGAATTGTATTTCGAACTGATACTGAGGAAATGTGTAGCAGAACCTGGTCGCAACACTTTTCAGAAGCGTACTCAACTATTCGAATATCCTCAGACAAAAAATCGTTCTGAGGGATGGAATGCAAGAGAATAGTTTCAGTACGTTTTTGCGGTTCAGGTTCAAATCGTGGTCTTCCCGATGTAGATTTTGTAGTTTCAATTTGAAGTTTAGTGAGCTGGCTGCAGATCTCAAAGATGTGGATGCTTTTGATGAGTATCGAACCTGCTTTTTTTCATGATGTCGGGGATTTTTTGGGTTGAGGCATATAGGCAGATTTAAACAGTCCTCAGGCTTTGTCAACCTGTTCTCATGATTTGTCTCCTGCCCCGCTCTTGGATTTAGCCTATGCGGGGATTCACGCTGGATGTCATCGGTGGCCATATTAGAAGGGTCGATTGAGTGATCGGCTGTGACTTCATCAGAGTAAGTAGAAAAGTTGGAAATATCAATTACTGATCCCGATGACTTGCTCATGGGACTTTCACGGTCTGCGTCAACTCTTTGTCTCTTGCTTGCCTCCTCCACTGTGGTTTGTGACTTCCTGAACAATTTTTTGGCCATCAGTTTTTGGCTGTTCAGTTCTTTCGAATAAGCCAGCTCTAAAGCTCTAAAGTCGTGAGTCACGTTTCTGATGAATTTCTGTGACTTTGAATGCTGTACATGTTTTTTAGGGTCTGGCAATTTTTTCCCAGGCACTGACTGCCTACCTTTCGGTTTCTGGGTTATTTGAACTTGCCTCGTGGAAACCTTTAACGATTTTGCCGGACCTTCGAAGATTCCAAATGAGGCTGTAGATATTTCAGAAGTCGGTTTTGGATTGAAACAGTTTGCTTGTTCGTTCGGTAAAGACACAGAGCCACACTCGAGAGGTTGCACGACCTGAACTCTAACTTCTTGCTGGACGGTCATAGCTGAAGATTTGCTAGCTGCATCAGTGTTGTTCGAAATTAAAACGTTAGCATTTGTATTCTGTGTTTGAATTTGCAGGCTGTGAGAATCTTTGCTCGATCGTGAGGGCACTTGAAGCTTTGTGGGTTTGATGCTTGGGTTCATCATGGCTGAAGAATGTCTCATCCATTTTACGGCTTCAAGTAAACCGTCGGATAAAGAGTAATTCTGGCAGTGGTGACGCGCTGCAAGGTCACTTAGGCTCTCTTGCCATCTTAATGTTTGTTCTGCTTCTTGTGTCGACCGTAGTTGCAAGAAGTGTGTCACATGTCACAGAGTCGAATTTGTCAATTTTTTCTTTTAGAGTTATTATGAGTGACGTCTGGTCTTTGTAGGCCTCGTGGAGTGACTCGTACATTTTCAAAAATGGAAGGAGTGCCGCAGACGAGGCTGCTAGAACATTATTGTAGATCTGCATTGCAGCTGCTGAGGACAAACTTGGTTTTGACTCAGTGCTGGTTTGGTCTAACAGACTTAAATGTGAACTGTTTGAATTCTCCAAATGGGGATCGTTTGCCAGCGTCGAGGTCGCAGCCAGGGTAATAGGTCATTCCTGAGGAAATTGCAATGTTGTAGACTTTAAGTTCGCATTTCTCAATTTACTGGAGGGGTCCATGTTAAATGTTTGACCTCCAGGCTTGACGTGAGGTGTGCTCGAGGTACTTTCTCCTGTACCACCGCAATTTCGTTTGTCACGTATTGACGAACAGATTTTGTTGAAATTCCCCGTCTGCATGCGTCCCATGTTGTTACACGATCTGTGAAGGAGATCAGCATGGTCGTTATAATTACGACTATGTCGTTGGAATGTATGTTGCTGACTGCCTTTTGGAGTCGTGTAGCCATGGAGAGACTGAATGGTATTAGACGTCGTATGTTCCTTGGGTTGTAGAAACCGAGGAGCTCTCAGCGGCGTGTCAACAATTGCCGGAATGGTTCTTACAGTTGCCTGGTCTGTGTCTGAGGTCTGTGTAGTTAGTATTATTTCATCAGATTCAATTAGGCGCCCGTTTCCCTCCTCATCTTGTGAGACTTCCATTAGTTCTGCATCCGTAAGTTCTAAAGGGGAAAAAAAATTGTCAGCTGTTTCTGAGGTGATCTGGTTGGGCGTGGCTTGAGATGTATTGTTAAATGAAAATGTTTGTGACAAATTTAGGCCGATCGGAAGTAAGTTGTCAAGGGTTAGTAGTGGCCTTTGTTGAGGTACATTTGTGTGTGGAACGGCCTTCTCTAGTGAATCATTTGTTTCGGCGTCCCCAGGCATGAGACCCCGCAACTCCCACTGCCCCCTCAAAGATGGCGTCAGACGTAATATGTCCGCCTCCATCAGCTATCTGATTACCAACAGTTTGTAGTGGCAATCCGGGCAGCACAGGAGGTAGCGCAGGAGCAGTAGGATTAACCTGGGCAAGAATTGGCAAGGTAAGAGGATTTTCGGAGTTTCCTGGTGGCAAACAACAGTCATTTGTTACTCGTTCTGCCACCTCTTTGCTGCCGGCTGCGCACATCGTGTTCGTTGTTGGAGCATCAAAAGATTTATCATGTGAGGGAGAAGTTACAGAGGGATCGGAAGGGGACACAGCAGCTGACACTGATTGCTTTTTTCCTGTTAGATCAACAGTTTCAGGTAGCACTTTAGACGCATTTTTCCGTGAAGCAATGCTTACCTTTGAAGTGTCTGCAGCCGCGTCTGCCTTCAAGGCTGTCCACGGATTCTGCATCCGTCGTTGTTGAATCGTTTTTCTACTTGTTTGGGGGCCCCCCTGGCCTGATTGAGCAGTCATTGCAGAGAGTAACAGTAATGCTAGCCGTAAGCAGACACAACTGGATCCACCTAGAAGTGCTCAAAATAGCCTGTGCGCGCTGTACAGAGAAAGTGGGTGCTCAGAAGGGATCAAAGAGGTAAGTCCTCCACAGTCTCCCTGATTAACGCGCCACCAGCGCCAAACAGCCGCTCAACAGCCTCCTGGCCTTTAACCCTATCGGGCTTAACGCCGCAAGGGTGGTAGCCTCTGTCCTTTGGAGGAGCCCACAATCACGTGATGAAGTCACGTGTCTGAAGTTGCCCCGCCTCCTGGCAGCGCGGTGATGCAACGATGTCGGCAAGAGCCTAGAGGCAGCTCGCAATGCCGGGTGAGTAAATAGCAGCTTCTTGTCAAAACGAAAAGTTCTTTTAGAATGAAGCAGCGCAGAGGGCGGGCGGCAGCCTCTGTCCTTTGGAGGAGCCCACAATCACATGATCAAGTCACGTGTCCGATGTTGCCCCGCCTCCTGGCAGCGCGGTGATGCAACAATGTCGGCAAGAGCCTAGAGGCAGCTCGCAATGCCGGGTGAGTAAATAGCAGCTTCTTGTCAAAACGAAAAGTTCTCTTAGAATGAAGCAGCCAGAGGGCGGGCGGCAGCCTCTGTCCTTTGGAGGAGCCCACAATCACGTGATCAAGTCAAGTGTCCGAATTTGCCCCGCCTCCTGGCAGCGCTGTGATGCAACGATGTCGGCAAGAGCCTAGAGGCAGCTCGCAATGCCGGGTGAGTAAATAGCAGCTTCTTGTCAAAATGAAAAGTTCTTTTAGAATGAATTTATGCGTTATCAAACACATAAATAGAGACAGCTGAGGACCTAGAAAAAGACACTGATCCACCCACTATCCCGACTTTGGTGAAGCACTTTGAAAGAGATCCATCCATACTCCTTGTTCCAGAATCCTGGAACTTTGCAAGCAGAAAGGCCCAGAGCATAGCCGAGCCACTTTCAGTTGGGCCTAACTTCCAGAACTCATCCCTCAACTTAAAGGGGAAAACAAAGAAGCAGCCAGGCTGTGCTGTAACTGCTTGCCTGCCAAAGAATCATATTTCTAACCAGAAGGGCAGATTAAACCCCGTCTGGTGCCGTGCTGTGCAGACCAGAGAGCCATTGCAGATCCAGTCCAGTCGTGCTGTGCAGTGTAGACCAGAGCACCTTGCTGTCCAGTCCTGCCGTGTTGTGTCCAGAGTGCCTTGCTGATCGCTGGCCCATCCAGTCCGGTGTACCAAGCAGTCTGTCCCAGAAATCTTTGACCAGAACCAGATCCCTGATGATTCCATTCAAAACATTAGTAGTGAGTATCCATAGTATAGGATTGTCACTAGCTTATCTACTGTCCATAGTCATCCCTATCCAAATCAAATCTATCTTATATCCAGAACTGTATTGCTAGAAATCCTAAAATCATCTTTGCGCTGATATGTATTTTCTGAAGAAGGCAAGCATCTCAGCAGGCAAAAACCTAATCGGAGACGTCCTGGTCTTGTGGCTGTGCTGTCATTTAGTTTGCATCTTCATAGTCCATCCCTAGTGTAAAGAACCCTGTTTGTATTTTAAAAGTGCATTCTTGTTTTATATTTTGCCTCTATCTGAAAAAAACGACCTCCACGAAAAAACGTTCATAACTTCTTCATACTTTATGCTAGAAATGACATTTAAGTGTCTACTTGTACCTAACATCCTAAGCTTTCTAAAGAAAGCACATCTCATAGTTTTTCCACAATCGCGCTTATCGCAAACGGAAAAGTTTGCAGTGAATTTTTCGTTTTGGCAAAATCTATAACGTGTAAAACAGCTTTTCATTGCACCTGACCTCAAAATTAAGTTTTCAACTTGAATTACTCTCAAATCATTGCTAGTGTGTGTCTGAAACCAGATAAAGCGGCTCCCACTAGAATTACAACAATTTCAATGAATTAACCCATTTTCAGTGTTTTACCCATTTCAATCATGCCAACTTTAAAACCATTTTTGACAAGTTTGCAATCATTCCTGTTTCTCTCTAGTGTTTGCGGAGGAAGGAAATTGGGATTGATATCTTTGCCTGAATTCTCCATTCCTGAAACCTGTTCTCTCTCCATCTATCTCTTTATACTGCATATTGGGGGGATTAAGGGGTGTGCAGGGGAAATAGTATTCACACTGATATTTGGGGGTCGATTCATGGAGCAAACGTGCACCGAAAATCCCAGCGCAAGCAGGCGCAAGGTGGCGCAAGCGTGAGAAACGCAGTGCACGCGCACGCGTGCGATTCAAGGAAGACGCTGCGCGTGTTTCCCGCTGTCCGTGCGCCCAATCCTGCCATGGCGCACGCGGGCACACATTGCGTGCGCTACGTGCACAGCAAAAGCGCACATAGCGCGGCGCACACAATCAAAGTGGGCGGTACAGTGGACGTAACACGCGGAATGGGGAATAACGCATGAAAAAGAAGGCGTAACTGGGGAAGTACTGCAGGGAACTACACGGAACGCCCACACGCACGCCAACAACCCGTATTCATGGATTCGAATACGGGAAACCCGCGCATGGCAAAAGACGCACACAGGCGTCAACGCGTCCGCCACACGAAGGCAGGCGGAAGCATCCCCGCGCACAGTATAAAAGTGCGCGCAAACAACAAACACGTATATACAGCTACGATGAATGCCCCATTTGTCGCATCACTGATCGTGGGACACCGCAGGAGGAGGAGAATAGCCAGGGCACGCATTTTCGCACCACAGACAAGCCTTTTTGGGATGCCTGATGACCAGGTCTACGGCAGGTATAGGTTTCCACCCCATATCATCCTAGACCTGGTCAGGGAGTGGGAAGATGACCTTACATCCCCCACCCTTTGCTCCCAAGCATTGAGCCCCTTGGAGAAGGTGCTAAATGTCCTGCATTTTTTGGCCACTGGGTCATTTCAGCGGACTACTGCCATAGTGAGGGGGTCTCACAGGCCACGCAGTCACGCTGCCTACACCAGGTACTGGCAATCATGACAGCGCGCCCCTCAGTCCGCAGGCACATATACATGCCCAGAACACCCGCAGAAAGGCAGGCCGTTGTCCTGGATTTTTTCAGGGTGGCACACTTCCCCAAAGTGCTCGGTGCCATAGATTGCACCCATGTGGCCCTACGTCCACCTAGGGCCGCTGAGCACATCTACCGAAACCGCAAGCACTGGCATTCCATCAATGTACAGGTGGTATGCGATGCAAAGGGAATCATCACCTCTGTCTATGCAAACTACCCTGGCTCCACCCATGACAGTTTCATATACAGAATGTCTGCCCTGAGCCGGGTCCTGGAAGCTGGGCAGCATGGCGACATATGGCTCCTAGATGAGTACAAATGCCCTTGCACATGCATGCATGTCACACACACACACACAAATACACAAACCCCAATAATCACAACCATTTCACCTCCCCAAGGGACAGTGCCTACCCTCTGAGCAACCACATGATGACGCCAATCCGGAACCCCACCACACCACCCCATGTAAGATACAACGCCGCCCATATTGCAACCAGGGCCATAGTGGAGCGCTCATTCGGAGTGCTCAAGTCACGTTTCTGCTCCCTTGACCGCTCTGGCGGGCAGCTACTCTATGCACCCCCAGTAGTGTGCGTGATCATTGTGGCAGCATGTGTCCTGCACAATGTTGCAACACGGCAGGGCGTACCGGTGGACATGGTGGTGCCCCCACATCCCCAACCACAGGCACAGGCACTGCCCATGGGAGGGGACAGGGCACGTGGCGAGGAAGCCCGGACCCAGCTTGTGGCCACATTTTTCACCTAATCTCCCACCCCTGCGGAGTGCACACAGGCCTGGCACATACAAGGTGACAATCGATGATGACAAAGAGACAGTCAAATGTCACAACCCTACCACCCTGAGATAGTTGCCATGGAAGTGCCACATTGTCTGCATCCCTAGCTACTTAAACACAAGCTATCCTGTGTGACCAAAAGGCACACATATGAAATGACATGATATGGCCTATACACAAGTATTTCAAGGTGCGATGAGGCAGGGAGGGGGGAACAAGGGAAGACAGACAATGATACTACTAGGCCAGGTGTCATTTAGTTTGTGCAAGTGCAGGGGTAGGGGAAGGGAAAAGTGCAAGGGGAAGGGGAGGGGGGGAGTGCAGTACAGGGTAAGTAGACTAAAAAACAAATACATAGGCCTGCTGGTGGCAACTGCAAAGGTAAGTGCAGACAAGTGCTGGGAAGGGGGGGCTGTAGGGATAGAGAGACAGTCCCGCAGTGCAGGGGTTGCCAGGGAGGCAGTGCAAGTGGAGAGTGGCTGGGCCAGGGACCGAGGTCGGTGAGAGTGGCCCAGTTGCAGATCCAGTGCAGTTCCAGTGAAGAATTTTGCAAGGGAGAGGCAGAGAGAACGCAGAAGCAAAGAGGAAGGTCTTGAGGTGCTTCCGGAACCGGAGATGGTTCTCCTCAAGTTCCAGTGAGGCAGGAAGGCTGTTCCAGAGGGAGGCCCCTACCGCGGAGAGAGATCTACACCCAGCTAGTTGCTTTGAGAAGCGGATGACCCTGACATGCAAGGTGTGAATCACACACACCTGCAAAACAGGTCATGGCCATCACTGTTATGTCACTCAAACCCTCCCAAACCACAACATGACATGGCAAGCAATACCCATACACCAACACAGTAACAATAAGGTACAAATTGCCATGTCAAAAATGTACAGTGGCATCAGTCAATGATGCCTGACATGGAATCAGATGAAATGACTGACCAACAACCTCCCACCCAAGATAAGTCATTTCCAAATGCATTACAAGAGTTGTAGACGTAACATAACAATGAATGCCTGTCTACATGCACATTGTGCATTGCAAAATCAACACTGCAGCTTCTGTGTGCTGTGTCCAACTCCTGCAACACACTGCTCAGCGCACAGCACAGTGAACAGCCATTGTGTGTGATGCACGCCCTGAGCATCACATCTAAGCGACAGACCACATCAAAAAGCAAATTAGGCATGTACAGGATCCATAATTGGTCACAGAACATGTGCTGCAGGGACACAGTGGGCACCAGAAGGCAAACAGTGTACACGTGGATATGCAAGGGTGGTTGTACATGTAGTGCATCAGAGTGCAAGTGTGTGGGTCAGTAAGGACATGCACTCAACATATGCATGTGCAATCAAGTGACCATCAGTGTCCTCTACACATCACATGTGAACATTCACCATGTGTACACCCCAGCATGTCAAACCACAACTATCCCCTCACACCTGAAAGGTAAACACAACACATGAACAGGCATTGATCAGCAGAACACAACATGTACATAGGATACCAGCATTACAATGGCCCTCATTACGACCCTGGCGGTAAGGGGTTTGCGCCAGCGTTAGCTGCGCCGACCCCTTACCGCCAACTACGAGTTCCCATAGCGCCATGGTCACTTTTCCGCCCGCTTTTTGCGGGCGTAAAAATCCATGGCGCTATGGGACCTTGGTGTTAATTACGCCACCGTAATGTACGGTGGCGTAATTAACGCCTTCCCCACTCCCATTGAGCCCTATGGGGCCGAAATGGGAATGGGGAAGGGTAAATGGGTCAATGGGGACTTACCGCCCCACCGACCTCGGAATGGGGCGGTAAGTCCGCCATCCGCCATGGCGTAAACGGACTTTACGCCATGGCGGAAAAGTCCGCCGATGGCGGAAAAAATCCGCCAGGGTCGTAATGAGGGCCAATGTCAGGGTTCCCATCACACTGCAGGGCAAGGCAACTATCAACAACAACCCCCCCCTCCCTCACAAATGACCATGACCCACTGAACAACTGCACCTGGGTCATGGAGCCTTCAACCCTCAATTCCACCTGGCCACAGGATCACCTTTCCCCTTCGTCACCATCTCCCACCTTGTGTGTAAAAAGGTGCCTGCACCCTCAGAGTCCATCCTCATTTGCAAAATCACCAAATCCAAGCCAGAAAAACGAACCAGAACACCCTCCAGTAGATGACTTGACGTAGCAGTACCTCACAAAGGCCAAGTACTACCACAATGATGTAACAACCAAGGTAGCACAGTAAAACAATGCCACAACAGGATGTGAACCATGTGTGGTACATAACATAGAATGATGCACCATGAACGGATGTGTACTGTCACAGGTCCCGTGTACAGGCGCGGGAGTGTCACGAAACAACCACCCCCACCGTGTCCCGGGTGCCTGCAAGGTCAAACTCACACAGGCCTCTGAGACCCTGGTGGGGAAGGAGGGTCAGGGATATGCAGTCGGGACAGGTGTTGGCACACTGGATAACTGGAATGAGTGGCAGGAGAGGGGAGGAGGAATGACACATGAAAGTAGTGAATGCACGAAAATGTAGTACCTGCATGAACACATACACAATCCAAACAAACTTGGACATCATTGTCATCTCTGTAGTCCAGGCTTAGGAGTGGCACGAACCAACCACCCCCTCTAGGGTGTTGGCGCCTGCAAGTTTGGGGCTTACACAGGCATCCACAACCCCAGCGGGGAAAGAGGGTTAGGGAACGTTGCTTGGATAGGTACGGGAAGCAGGAACACCGGGTAGAGGGTACAGGGTTTAAAATTGGATAGGATTCCGGGTGATTAGGGGAAAAAAAACATACCAAATTGAATTACACATTCATCCATGCATTAGTGCACCCCCAGCAAGCCTCTGCAGAGCAGTTTGAAAGAAAAACAACAAGACACTTAGCTCTGGTTTTGAGTGCTGGCCTCCTGCCTGCGCACTCTCAGGTCCGGTTACAGGAGCACTGCAATGCTGCAAAGAGAGCCACAGTCAATAACCTGTATGTGCCCATTACACAAAAACACACCACCAAACATGCCCCATAGCAACAAACTACTCTACAAACAGACAATCTGGTGTAGATGCTTCGTACCCATATATAACATTACCCCTGTGATGGGTCATACACAGTCAATGCATTAAGTCAGCCGTCTGTGGGTGCGTGGCAAATGGAACACCAATGTGTCACAATTCACACAACATGCAATGTTCCCTGGGTAAGCAGACAGACCCATATAGCAAGGCATGACTTCAGAACAAGTTGTGTTCCACCATGACCGAAACAAAGTTGGCAGTGCATTTATCAAAATGTACATGGAAATGAAATGCACTGCACCCGAGTATGTCCCTTGCTGTATGTTCCTGTGAGCTGCCCCTTTCCATGTCTTGGAAGGCTACATGGTTGATACAAGTGCCTCAATGGACATTGGTGTACCGGGGGTATGTGCCACTGCCCCTGCAGGTGTCCCAGACAACCTTACAATCAACAGCCATCAGTCCACCAACACATCTGAGCTGCATTGTGTGCTTCAACACCAATATTCGTCCAAGCTCACCCTCAGTGCTGTGACTAAGCCTGCATGTGCAACTCGCCTGGTGCAAGCTTTGCTGTGTTGTGGCCCCCCTGTGCTGCTCACCTTGCCTGGAGTTCTTTGGAACACGTCAGCAGTTCTAGGATGTAAGTCTGCAATCCCTGTGCCTCTGCTTGTGCACACATGTGCATGTGGGCACCAACAAACGTGTCCAGAATTCAGACGTCCAATGGG